>NC_044199.1:4172171-4249314 GCF_900880675.1 Sparus aurata
CTAATTGTTATTAACACAGGACTTGAATTTGGCAGGAAAATCCCATTATAGAATCATCAGAACAGACATTACATTACAATACAGTCCTCCTCAATGACAGACCTCAAGAAAATGTGTGCAGTGATGTTATTCAAGGCATTACAGCACAAATAAATAAGGTTAAAGATGCAAACTGAAGCACTTAAGCAATGATGAAAAAAAGGACATTTCTAGTTGGACATTTGACAATAACATTTACATAAAAACAAGGTCAGCCTCACTTATTTGTAACCTAATCATGAGGGCAATCACAAACTACTACTTATCACTTTTAGGTCCATAATGGAGTCTAATAGGCCGTTCCAAATAAACAAACATGAAGAATCTCTGGCTGTACATTTGGCATCCAGCCTCTCCCTTTTTTAAGGTTGTAATGAGCACCCACTGCCAGCAAAACCTATTGGATTTACCTACGTTTAATGAAAATAGCCTGTTCAAAACAAAAGTCACCATTATTGGATTCCATACTGTGTATCTCAGGGGGAAAACAATGAGATTCTTCCTGCAGTGATTGTCTCCGACACTAACCCTGAGAAGAACATGAGAGGAACAAAAAGAAAATGGAAAAGCCGTAAATCTGCCGTTCTGCGAATCAGAATAAAATTTTAAAGTTCCCCTAACGCTGACACACACGAGGACATGATACCAAATAAAACCTCAGTAACTCAAATCATAAAAAGTACAAAATAAAGTTCAAGGCACATCGACAGTCTAGAGTACAAAATATAAAAACTTGAAATGACAGAGCTGAAGCCTGTAGCTGTATACTACACTTCTATTAACCATCACTTTGAGGCACTAGAAACTATAAAAAGGCACCTGTGTGATGTTTTCAGAAAAGGCAGTTCATGAAGTGAGTTACAAAAACTGCAATCAAACACAAATGAAAGACCAAAACAAAGATGGAACACTGATGGAGTGTCACAAGGAGACGCTGCTCCTGCACACGTCCGCTCGTCAAACTTTTGTTCTAAGTTGCAATTAATACGTTTAGGAGCAAGATCACCATGTTGTTCTTCACATTATATGTTATTGATCAAGAATGATCTTTAATCAGGGCTGGGCAGTGTATCGATAACATCCTTGCGTGTTAAGAAATAGGATATTAGTGTAAGGCCATATTGCCCAGCCCCAATAGTGAGTGTATTTATTAATCACATTTAATAAGAGCTTGTTAATTTAACAATCAGAAAGCTGGGAGTTTGTTTTGATATATAATTTTTTAAAAGCTAAGTTTGAGAAACACTTTGCTCGTTTGAAAGAAAATGACCAAAAGCTTCCATATTTATAATCTCTTAAGGATATTATTGTTTTTCATAATTTCCCACAGCCTAAAAAAAAACAATTTGCCAATAATCTAATGCAAGAACTTTTTCCAAAGCCGGTATTGAATTTAAAATGAATCCCTGACCAAAAATGTTGTTAAGGGCATTATTGTGTAACTTGTTTTTGAGGTGAGATTCTACATCTGACCATCTTACAGATAAATGTCCCTTAAAGCCACAAAAACAAAAACAGCACATCAAAAACTCGTTCATACATCCATCTTCAGCACCATTTCCTGAATCAGTGTCACACGTATTAATGTGTTCATTACATATAAAAGGCATGTGGAAGGTGCTGTAGTGTGACAAGTGGTACAATCTAGCTTGACAGCCTGTGCCGGCAGCCAAACTAGTGGCCGTTTGCGGTAAAGGATTAGTTTAAACGTCTTTTCCAAAAGCACACAGTCATGGTGTATGTACGCGTCTGTCTGTTAGCTTCAGCCAGGTAAAAAATTAACCAAACATTTTGAAAAAAAAAAGCGCAGAGTCACAACAGCTGGTGCCCTCATTCTTCATCCTGCAGGACTCGGATCACACTTCTTCAAAATAGGCCATCTGAGACATGTACGCAGAGTTTCGCTGCAAAACAAAACAAGCGTTTGAGTTTGAGAAGATGATTTTTTTTGCACAACGCTTTCCATTATGCTTTGAGTAATTCACACATCAAGACAAATGTCACCGTGCAGGCTACAGTCAACATGTGAGCATATTATTATGAAACAGCAGATGGAGTGAAAACACTTGTATTATAAGTGTATAATATAGTATAATATATTCTTTGCTTTATTCACTCTATTATACATCTGACAAAAATGGGTAACCAATCTTGCAAAAGACTAAAAATATTAGTAATACTCATACTGAGAAGACAATGATGTGAAGTGCTCGTACGTACGTTGCTGTGAGGTATGTAAACAGGCTCCTGGACGTATCCCCTCGCCTCACTGCGGAGGTTGTAGAGGCCAGCCTGTTGCTGCTGCTCCTCCAGCTTCAACGACTCTATCTCCGTTTTCAGCTCCTTCAGCTGGTCCTGCAGGTGTTTGCTCTTCTCCATGTACTCCAGCCTGCATTAACGCATGACAAGATGTAAACAAGCAGATCTAGACTGCCTAGAGCAGGGGTTCTCAACCTTTTGCAAGCTGGGCCCCCCCAAAGCTGGTTCATTGCAGTTGCCCCTGGCCCTGTTGCTGTCCTCCTCGGACAGACGCTAAAGCTCACTTTGATTTTTTCATCATCTCTCCCTCTCTTGGGGTCGACAGAGAAACGTCTAGCGGCTGCTTCTCCTGAGTTTTCCTCTGCATATTTTACGATAGACAGTTTGAATTTGAAGTCGTACTTTTTATTTTGTGCTGCACCGGAGCCATGGCGATCATCAATGTGATACTGACTGACAGGAAACAAGCACAATATGTGAATAAGGCGAAGAAGAAAAACGTGCAGTGTCTGTGGTCACGTCTTCTTCCTTGATTAAAAAAAAAATAAATGAATTAGACCCGGCATTTATTTGGTTATTTATCAAAATATACACCTGCATCCGGCGGGTCCCTGCGGTTAATTAAAACCCGGCTATTATTTGGTAATATAAGTTACATTTACACCCCGCTCTGTATGCCAGGGCGGGGACGGCGGCGGCCATGCGCATCCTGGACGTGGAGTGGCGTGTGTCTCCTCTCTGCTCTGACTGCAGGCTGGACTGCTGCGCGAGGCTACTGAGAGACTGACCGCCTGTGAGTGCTTTTGGACGGAGGAGGGACTCACGGCAGCACCCGCTGCTCGTTGAGCACAGTAACTGCAGAGTGATACGTGCTTTCAAGTCAGCGTCTCCAATAACACCAGTAAAAGATAGATTTGTCCGTAGTCGCTTTTGACAAAAAAAAAAGCCGCCAGAAGGATGAGTTGTTTGTGTGTTATAATAGTCCAACTACTTGCATTTCGACATGGGGGGAATTTTCGTGAATTTTTTTTTTTCAGATTTTTTTTTTCTTCTCCCATCCTGTAGCCTACTCGCGCCCCCCCCGGGAGAGTGTCCGCGCCCCCCCAGGGGGCCGGGCTCCACCGGTTAAGAACCACTGGCCTAGAGTAAACGCTGCA
Source organism: Sparus aurata (assembly GCF_900880675.1). Classification (NCBI taxonomy): domain Eukaryota; kingdom Metazoa; phylum Chordata; class Actinopteri; order Spariformes; family Sparidae; genus Sparus; species Sparus aurata. The sequence continues at coordinate 4,175,627 of NC_044199.1, forward strand.
GGGGATCTGAAACACACCTCTCTCTCTCGATCTCCATCGACAGCCTCTTCATGTCAGAGTCCTTGAAGTCGAGGCGCGTAGAAGCCGATTCGTAGGCAAAGTCGGAGGCTTCGGGAGGAGCAGGGGGAGCGGGTGGAGTAGAGTAGGCTGCTATGAGCTGGGAGACAGAAAAAGGGATTTCAAGTAGGTTGTTATACTCATGAAGGTAAAGCACAATTTTCATCAAGTCTTAATTATAAGACTGCGCTGTAATAACCTGGAGAGTATACTCCACAGATATTCAACAATATACAACAACAAGATGCATTCGTTCACAAAATTAAATAACAAAGAGCACGCAGACAGCCGTCTCGTCACCAGCGTACAGGGTATGTTGTTTTGGTGATCTCCAGCAGCTTCTGTTTGGCTCTCCGCTCTGCATCCTTTGCCTCGGTCAGGTCCTGTTTCAGGTGGTCTGCCTCCTTCAACCTGGAACCAGAGTTTTGGTTACTTCGAGGCCGATGGAAGACAGTAATGGTGTTATCAATATACAGTAATAACCCCAGAGTATTACAAACAGAATGCTGTGTGTGATTTCCTCTTATTCTGGACATGTGGGCCTGATGTTTAAGTGAAACACTAGAGTTATATTTAACACTACATCCGTTTAAAGGGAATCATGAAGTCATGTGACTCCAGAGGGACCTGAACAAATCTGGGAAAATACCTCAAGTGATCTCAGTTTGAAGAACACAGTTTGAAAATGGACAAAAATCTGTAATGCATATAGAAAAGCTGTACGAGTTATACAAATGAGACACAAGTCAAGATGATCCCAGACCTCCTCTCTGACTGCTCCACCAGCTTGACAGCCAGCTGCTCCGCCTCCCTCATCTTCTGCTCCATCAGCCTTTTCTCCTCCTTAGTCTTCATGGCAGTGACCTCTAACCTCTGCCTATCCTGCTCAGCTTCCGCGGCCTTGTGGGCCAACAGCTTGGCCTCCTCCTCAGCAATCTGGGCCTTCTCTGCCAGCAGGTCTGCCGTCTCCTCAGATCGCAGCTGGAGAATAAAATAAGTTGTGCAAGAGTTTAAGGCTTTGCATGAAGGCATCTGGCTCTATAATGAAGACGACATCATTGTATTGCCACCGAGCTGTTCTCGGCATCTCTCTTTATAACAACACTGAACAACGGGAATGTGAAATGTTGCCGCCAACACAGGATCTCACCCAAACGTCTGGAAGATTCAACAATTATCTCAAACCAACGATGAAGCTCTCACCAGTGCCTCGTTTGCCAGTCGCGCCTCATCCTGCAACTGAAAGAGTCTTCGTTCCATCTCTTCTTTAGCTCGTTCCGCTTCCTCCCTCATCTGTTTTTCCCGTGCCAGGATTTGACGCTCCATCTGGATGAAAGCCAAGGAACAAAATCACAGTAAAAACAACCATCTATGATCAAATAGTTATGACTTTAGTTTCCATATGTATGTATGAACGGTTTACATCAGGTTATTCTCCAGCGGAGCTGAGCGAGCACTGACCTTCTTCCGGGCCTTCTCCTCTTTAGCTTGAGCCTTCATCTGCTGCACTTCAATGGAGTCCACCTTCCGCCTCCTCATGAACAGATCGTGGTTACCGATGCACAACTGCAAGATCTGGGTACACAGGCGACACAAACCGGCGATATCTTACTTTACATAACTTCATTATGGTCAAACATTTACATGGACTTAGAGGTAAACCAACCAGCTTGTTGACACGCAGTTGAGATGAGTAGAACTTGAAAACATCTTTCTTCTTGTCCAGAGGTTTGATTGTGAACTGCAACATGGGAAAGTTACAAATTTCAGTTTCCCTGCACTGCTCACAATACTTTTTAGCAATGTTTCGAGAGTCATCTTTGTTGCCTTTACTACAGCACAGCTAACCGGTTAGAGATAAAATCCTATTTCAGGTTTCACAAATGTTTGGATCTGCATAATAAACACAGGTAGTCAGGCAGGAGGACAGTGATGAGAGCCAGAACATAATTATTTCTTGTCTTATGAAACTAATCTGTCCAGAAAAAATATTTATGAATATTTTCATGATAAAACTTGGACATGGAATTTAAAAGTTGTTGCTCCCATTTTTCCCCTTCTTCCAAAGTGACAGGAATGACAAAAGAATACAGAATGTCCTGACTGAAGAAAGACAGCCGCAGCTTGCACTTACCTCCTTTTCGCTGTAAGAGATGTTGCGGATGCCGCTCCAGGGAAAAGACTTGTTCGGGTTGAGTTTGCTGTTGGGGCTGTAGATGTGAAGACCCTGAGCATCCACTCCAAGTAACAGATCTGTGTCTCTCTTGTTTTGCTGTCAATAGAACGTACCAAACAGAATTTCAAACCAACATGAAGGTAATATTAAAGGATACCATGCAAATTTGTAAATTTACAGAGTAGCAAGGTACAGTCAGTTACACTCACAGTAATGGCAAAGTAGCTGACACCATACATCTCAAGGTCCTGAGCAATTTTTAGGTATTCCATCTCAGCCTCATCCCTGTGTGCACGTGTAAAAAAGGACAGAAGGGGTTTGAAACCATTATATAAAAATTGTTCTTCAACTACAGGATGTAGAACTACACCTTTTGTAAAGGTGTAAATTCTCTTTACATGCTTGATGTCACAAGGCCTCCTGGGTCTGTCCTACCTGGCGATGCCTCTGTGCTCCGCATACCAAGCTGTGATCTTCTCCTCCCACATGTCAGCTGTCATTTGGTACTGCATCAAGACCTGGATTACAGACACAAGCATAAAAACATTAGCTAACTGCTGTGCGCAAATACAACAAGTTCTTTCATGGATAGTCAAATATGCAAACAGAACTGAAAACTCACTCTTTTTGGCAAAAGCTCGTCTTGTGCCAGGAAGCCTGGTTTGTGAAAGTTTGGGTCGTAGTCCCCATACTGTGGAAAAGAAAGAAATTTAGACTTTAATGTTAATAGTGGCAAAACATTAGGCACGCTTCTTTGTGTAACAAATCAAAACTTTTTATTTGGAAGTGTATTTGCATAAAGCATTAACTGTAAGTGGACTTTAATAGACAAAACATTGAGATACAGTAGGGAACCATTCACCTTGTGTGTGTCTGTATGTATGCATGTCTTACCTTGGCTTGGACTGCGTATGACGCCAGCAGAACAGATGCTTCAGGGGAACAGAATATCTCTTCGTCTAATATCTGTTTTTTCACCTACACATGAGTTTGAAGACATGTGAGAACATGTACTGAACAAAATAGAAGTTTCTCATTCAGTTTTCTGAAACATGGAGTGAATTCTGCTTGGATGTTAAATAAAACCGGCAAATAAATCTTCAAAAGTGTTTCTACACAGAAAAAAAGATCAAATCGAAGGAATTTCTTCGGCTGTGTTACCTGTAAGAAGAAGAGGTGCTGCGTAATTTCTTGGACAAGCTCTTCTTCTACTTTTTCCGGGAAGAATTTTGCCAGGAAATGAAATGTTATGGGAGAGTCCTTGGGAACCTCCTGGTCCAAGACCTTGTTGAACAAATAAACAGTAGAAGAAAGTGAACGTTAACGTGTTTGTTAGACCAGAGCCTCAGGCACAGTGTCATGTAAGGATCAATTAGGTAATGGACTGCTTAACTGGTCGACTTGCAATTTATCAACAATTTTAATGAACAATTTATGTATAAAGTAATTAAACAAGCAAACACATAAATTCATTCTTCGCTCTCAAATGTGAGGATTTACTGTTTTGTATTACTGCAAAGTGAACATGAAACAAGAAACCTGAAGAAGTCAGACTAGACTCTGGAAACAGTGATGGGGATCTTTTTTGTAGACTAAATGATTAATATTTTGATTGAAAAATAATTAATAGCAAATAAAAAAATACTTTAGCTGCAAACATTTAGTTCATTATCGATCTTAAAGTACTTTTACTTTTTCAAGTACAAAAGTCAAACATTTGATGGTTCCAGTTTCTTAAATATAAGGATTTGTCCGGCTTTCTCTGTTATTGACAATGTAAAAAGAAGTGTCTTTGGGCTTTGGACTGTTGTTTGGATAAAACAAGTGATTAGAAGACGTCACTTTGGGCTCAGCAGAATAAACGATGATGAAAATAATCACTAGTTTTAGCCCTACTAATTACCTGATCAAAAAAAATGTTTTAGCCTTGTAATATGGTTTCATTCTTCTAGTCATGTGTTGTTGTTTTTTTTAAATTCTTCATTAGCCAGTTTGACCTTTACAGGCTCAGTCTAATGCTGATCCTGGGATGGTCTCATTTTCCATGTTGGAAAGTTGTTCCTCCAATTTCGGTGTGTGCATCATATCGGAATGTGGCACAACATATACGTCAAAAAGAAGTTGTTTTGCATTTTATCACTCAAAGTGCTTAAACAACACTTTAACACGTAACACGTTTCCAGTATTTGAGCGACAAATGTGCAACAGAAGTGATACAATGACTGTACAATACATAACTTAAGTAAAGGTTTCTTAACATCAACCCAATGTTGACTTTCATCTACCATGTTTCTGCGTCATATGATGTAAAAAAAAAAACCTTTTTTCTGTAATTCCAACAGCACATGAACACAAAGTTTTACCCACCTTCTTCTCTGGTTTCAGCCAGGCGTAGGTGTCCTTTACTGTGTATCTCAGTCCGAAGAACCAGGTCTCCCTCAAACCAACAGTGCGACACACCAGGTCGAACAGGTCTTTGCCTTTCCACTTCACCTGAGAAAATCAGCCCCAGAAGGACAGTGAGTTCAGATGCTGACAGCAAAAGCGTGAGTCTGCAGCTTCTGTTCCCATTTCCAGAAACTACTAAACTCATGCTCTCTTTATAGAACAAAACATCACTTTTTAACTGCTTCGCTGACATAACTGCTTCAGGATTTTATAGTGTAGGTGCGCGACCTGAGATACAACTGTCACCGTCGTCTACAACATAAATTTATGTCTAGTGAACAATTTCCTTCAGGAAAACCTGACTGATGCTTTTCAGGGCAACTTGTATGACATCATTCAGTTGGTATGTTTCTTAAATGGCAAATTAATGGTAATATAATAAAGAAACATGCTCAGCTGTTTTTTTTCTTCTTTCTCAGTGTGGTGCACTGGTACTACATCTTCAAAACTGATAAATCAGTCATTTAAAAAAGTACACAGACCATGACTTGTGCAAAACAAATATTACTTAATGTGTAAGGATGTTTGAAAGGGCTCATTTAATTTGATACAGACAAATAAATGGTGATGTACTGATCTGGACATGGAAATGATCCACACACTCAACCACACAGAGATAGATCGATCATCCTTTTAGGCTCAAACGTTTAATAAATAAATCCATACCTCACAGCTGAACTCCATTTCAGCATCCATGGTGATAACTTTGACTTTGAAAGTCTTTGGCTGTTTCTTCTTTAATCCCAGGATAGACATGTTGAGGATGTTGCTGTCACAAAAAACAAAAAAACAAAAAACAAAACCCTGTGGATAAAAACACAACTTCAGTGTTTCATGAGTTTCGGGACAAATCGTGGTATTTTGGAAGTGATACAACAGTCAGTTAGCAACTAAAATGGCAAATATTAATGTAATAACTGTTACAGCATTTCAACTGGGAGAGGATACAGCTAACTGTTATTCGAGGTGGTGATTAGCTTTCGGGCGACTGGAGTTTAATGTCTTACACAAAAATATGAACATGCAGCTGAAGTTACAAGTCATAATACATGAGGCCCATTACCAGCGAGTAAAAGTTATAAACTTCTGCCGTCCAACGGTGCCTTTTGCTGGGGGAGACCAATGCTAAGCTAACTGATATTACTAGACAGCGTTAGCCTTCCAGCTATGCCACGAAAACGGACCAAAACAAGTTGTAGAAAGAGCGGAACTTTTGAGAGAGCTCCATAATGTAAATGTGTCGAACGAAAAAAGCTACCATAGGTGTTTTTTAAATGTCACCTGGAGACAACCGTGGCTGGGTTGTCGCTAGCTACGTGCTTTAGCTGGTTAGCTTGCTGTTAAATATCAGGAGGACTTTCCAGAAGACTTTTGTTTTGACTCCTGGTCACTCTGCAGGTGGGAACACGAACAGCAGCCTGGAAGAACGCCGCTGCGCATGTGCAAGAATTTGGAATGTCCGCTTCACGGGTTGTCGGAAAAATTGTATTTTAAGGACAGGGTTGCGGGTGCAGCAGCGGTTTTATGAGTTTAAATCTCTGTCGGAGGATTATTTATCTGTTTGTTGGATTAAAACAAATCACACGGAGGTTACAGAACGTACAGGCAAAAAAAGGTAAGATAAAAAGTCAAAAGCAGTTAATGGCGAAGATAAATAAATGCTATGGACGCGTCTCCCTCTGATAGTTTTAACCTTAACGAGGGAATTTGTAGCCATTAAACGCTACTTACTTCTAGCGCTTCCTGGTCCGTGTAGCACAACATAAAGCAGGCTGCTTTTAATGTTGTTCCACTTAATCTGACTCTGGAACAGCTTGAAAGAACGACGAATACATAATTATCGAGGCTACTGAAGGTAACTCTGTCACCACGATGCATGTTGTGTTATAAGTAAATAGTAATAAGCACAGTAGAAGCAGGCTGTTTATTTTATAATCATAGGAGAAGTCATGAAAGCAGTACAACTTAATTAAAATAAGCCATTGTGATTTGCATGAGCTTTCAGTGTAATATTTGCACTGCTTGTTGCCGTATTTTCCATATTTGGCCATGAAATAAAGCGAGTGACATTTACTGGTTGATTTCCCAGACTTAATTAAGATAATGTCACTTGTTCAGTTTGGTTTGGCATCACATGACGTCACAAAACAGATCAACACAAGACCCAATCAAAACCAGAAAGTAAGGTGATCCGGTGTGTTCAGGTGTGGTCACCAATTTAAGGGTGACTCCACCAATTTTACATACTGAAGTGTGTTTGCAGGTTCCGTGGAGTACGACTGCATATGTGAAAATAGTCTTATAAAGCCTTTTGTAGTTGCATTGTGGGTAATATAGGCACCAGGTTTTGAGAAGCAGTCCACTGTTCTACCATTACACTAGTGTAACACTGTCGGACTCATTCCTACACATTCTTCTTCCTTTTCTAAACAAAGCGCCTACATTACCCACAATGCACTTTAGACACCAAGTGACATCACTGGAGGCACTTTATCAGATTACACGTAGCTTCTACTTTTTTCACATTATGCAGTCAAACTCCACGAGACCTGTAAACACATTTTAACATGTAAAACTGACAGAGTGACCTTTGAAGAGCAGGCACACTGAACTTTAATTAATTTCCATTTAATTTTAAATGTACAATCTATATATGGTATCTTTTATTATAACCTGACTTTATTGGTGTTTCTGGTCGTCTCTTCCTTTGAACAGGTTTGTCTACAATGTCAGCTGACACTAACACATTTGAAAATGTGAAAGCAGTTATCTTATCATGTCATAAAAACTCCACATCAGAAGAAAAGGTCAACTTCTACAACACCTGGGCAGAGAACTATGATCAGGTGAGATAACTGAAGTACTGTGAGACGATACCAGCAAAATATTGTCAGTAGTTTTTTTGCAATTAAGCCTTTAATTTTTTCTCCAATTAAATTAAAGAATGAGAGCAATGGCTGAAAAATAACATTAAAGGTGCACTCTGTAGTTTTGGAGAAGGTGTTGTCAATCGACTTCACTTTTTTTGGTTGGTCCAAAAGATTTCAAAGATCAAAAAAAGTCAACAGGAGTCTTCAAGTGCAGCAGAACTTTATTTGGCAGCAAACAAAGCACGAGATCAGACACAGACAAAATCCGTGAAAAAGACAAACTGACCTGAGGTTCAAAGCATTGAGTGTCCTCTTTTAGTTTTTGGGGCCTTTTATGGCTTTATTGATAGAACAGCTGAAGATATGACAGGAAACAGGGAGAGAGAGACACGCAGCAAAGGGACCCAGGCCGGGAGTCGAACCCGGGTCCGCTGCAGTGCCTCGGCACATGGGACGCGTGCTCTACCCACTGAGCTAAACGGCACCCCGGAGCGTCCTCTTTTAAACCTGAAAAACTGGGAGTGTCTTTCCAGGTTTCATGGCCTCAACCAATCCCTACTCTTCTTTATTTCTGCTGACACTGCTATTTTTCTATGGAAAATTCCCAGTTCTTCTTTCTGCGCCTGTGCAAAGCTCGGCATACGTGCAGAACTGCACACAGACCAGTTGCTCTTCGTCTCGCTTTTTTTTTTTAAACAGGTGCTTTTCCAGCTGACCCCAGTTTGAGTCCCGGCCGGGGGCTGCATGTCACACACACCCCCCCCCGTATTTCCTATCTTTCCACTGCTTAATAAGGTGTCTATGCCAGAACCCTCCCCCCCCAAAAAAACAGGTGCTTTTCCTCTATCTGTATCACTGGCCTTCAGGCTTTTTGATAACTCAGTCCCCTTCTTAATATATCCCATCATATCTGATCACTCTTGGCACTGCATTTTTTAAGAACAATAAAAGTGTTGTATGTTTGGTTATATGATTTTGTTCTTATATCTGTGTTTACATTTTCACACTTCACATCATCACACTACAGCAGCTTTAATCAGTAGATGCACATTTCAATCAGCTGGTGTCCAGTAGTATGTTTCAGCAACTCTTTCACACTTGATTACCCTTCATTTCTTACTTTTATTGTTATAACAGTCATTATCAGTTATCACTAGTCACTATTTACTAACTATGGTTATTTTATACTACAAAGGAATATTAATCAGAAGACAAAGATCTTCTTTTTATGCCTAAACAAATGAAATAAACAAACTGGACAACACAGTTTCATTCTGTTTTACTTGTTTATATGTGGCGGACCCTGCCACCTTTCTGGCTTCTAACAGTGTGTATTCAGGTGTAGAAAAAATAGATATTTCTGAGTTTGTATCATTACATAATTAATATAATGACTGTTAAGATTCTGACTTTTAATTTCTTCTCCAAAACTACAAAGTGCCCCCTTAAGCTGAATAACACAGTTCAATGTATAACATTATGAGGCTCTGTATCTTTGTATTGTATAAAGATAAAAAGCCTATTTTTTTCTTTATATCATACCCAAATATAGTGTCACTGCACTCACAGCAGTTCTACAGTATATATTCCATGGTGTGATGTTTTTATACAAAATGAATGAATATGCTCAGGTAGATGTTCATGTTTGCCTTCTGCATCTGTGCTCAAAGTCACTGGTTTTACTTCAAACTCATCTGAATAGGATGTGGCTGTTCTGGACTACCGTGCACCGAGTCTGGCAGCAAACAGCATCTCCACACATTTCAGCGGCGATCGTGAGGCGGCTGTCGTGTTGGATGTGGCCTGTGGCACCGGACTGGTGGCACAACAGGTGAACCTACAAGACCAAAAGTGATCCTCTCTATAAAATATGACTTCTGTGTCGATCTCTACTTTGTTTGGTAAATGTAAAGACGTGTTTTCTTTTTTGCATCAGAACTTTTATTTGAGGGTTTTTCTTTTCTTGGTTCTGTGATTTAGAACCTCAGTTTTTATTTTCCAGATTCACCTTCAGTGGATTTGACCAGACTGATTTACAACTAAATGTGCGTCTGTTGAACAGATGAAGAGACATGGATTTGGACATTTTGTGGGTATTGATGGAAGCCAGGCTATGCTGGAGGTGGCCAGAGAGAGCGGGTTGTACCAGGACCTGAAGCAGTGCATGCTGGGAGAAGGGCAGCTACCTGTGCAGTGGGGTAATTTTATTGATTCTTTTTATGTGTTTACTCTGTCACAGACATGACAGACATGTTTACATATCATCAATCCTATATGATTGTTTGTGATCGACGTTATTATGAAAAGATCTCTAGAATTATGGCCATTAAATATTATTCATCTATAGTATTATTATTATTAGTCAGTGGGGCCCAGGGGTTAATGTTGGCCCACCATGAGGTAAATTATCCAACCCGGATGAGTCAGAATCTGAGCCAGTGATAGACATAAATAATATATAATAACTATATTGAAATTGCCAGTCTTCTCACTGATGGCCTCTCTTCACTTCCTGCAGGTCTGTTTGACGTGGTTGTGATTGTCGGAGCGCTCAGTGTTGGTCAGGTTCCTGTTGATGTGGTCAGGGAATTGTGCAAATCCACCAAACCAGGTGAGAATATATTCTTGTTTTTAGTTTGACGCTGTCTCACCTGCAGTTCTGATCTTTGATTTGACATCAGTATCTCTTAGTGACTTGTGCGTTTTATGACGACACTGCACCGTTGCCTGTTTTACTCTAGGTGGCTACATTTGCATGACAACCAGAAGTAACCATGACAACCTGCAATACAAAGCCTCACTGGAGCGTGAGCTGAAGCAGATGGAGGAAGAGGAGCTGTGGACTTGTGTAGAGTACTCTCAGGTGGAGGACTGGGAGAGAGCGGTGTCGGAGCAGGAGCACGGCTACATATCTGGTGCTGTGTACATCTATAAGAAACTATAGCACAGTGCAAGAGGATACACATCAAACACAACACAAGGTGCTCAAGAGGACAGAAAATGTTCAAACAACTTACTGTATACTTTATAAAGAAAGTGTCAGGGTTTGGTGATATTGTCAATCTGTTCTAGAACCAAAACTGAAGATGTGAACCTGCAATCAGGGGTGTTGATGTGAGGCTTGAATTGTTCATGATTAAATGGTTCAGTTTAATTTGTAACAGTTTTCATGTCATATAGACATAGACATGTTGCAGTAAAAGTGACATCTATTGTTGTCCTGCACTTAAACCCCCTCCGTTTTCTAGAAATGCAATATTGTCAATATGCATTAAAGTCTTCCTGATGAAAATATGAATATGAATGTTTTTAAATAAATATGAGAAACGTGTAATGACTGAAGGTGTTTTCCTGTTTACTGTGCATTAATATCTGCATTAATAAAGCATTATGCATTTCATGACACACTGTGAAGATTTAAGATTCAGATTTGGTTGGCTAGGTGAGAAACAAACTGATGATAAAAAGTAAGAAAATGTGGAGGAATTGATGCTAAATTATGTAGAAAATTGGAATTTTGTGCGATTCAGCATAAAAATAAATATGAAGATCTGAACCTTGACTATTGACCCCTGACCCACTCTCAGGTCGATCACAGTGCTCAATCCAAGCATGGTTTTCATATTAATTTAGAACATTTGTAAGAGAATGAACTCAGAAGAGTCGGAGTGATGACATGTCCGTGTGTGTATTAATAAACACAGTGTTGACACAGTTGTGACTACATGAGAGGGTGTCACAGTTAAAGTGTTCCTCCAGCCTGTAGCAGCTTGTATTTTCTCACCAGCACAGAGAACATATTGAATAATCTGAGGCCTTGAATCAAACTGTCAAACAAGAAACACTTGTTGTTTTTCCCATTCGTTCAGCCAGCTGAAGTTTGGAGACGATATAAGACAGACCCACTCTACCACTGTACCTTTGTGGAGACGATGAGGGTTGTTGTTGGTTTGCTGTTGTTGCTGCTCGGTCTGTGTGGATCAGGGGCTCAGGGGGAGGCTGGAGGCCTCGGTGAGGTGGCTGAGATCAATGAGAGCAGAGATCCAAAAGATGCAGCTGAGAAATCGACCGAGCAGATCGCAAGGCAAACCACCTCTGACATCTGGACGGAGCTGAGGGCACTGAGAGACATGGTGGTGGAGCTCAATGTTCACGTGGAGCTGCTGCAGAGAGAGAATTCAGGTACAGACTGATTACTTTTCCTGTTCAGTGATGATCATGTTCCACTGAAGTGTGTCAGTGAAATGATGTACTTATTGTGAGCCCAAGAAAAAGCTTTCAACATCAATAAGATATGGGTAATTAAATGTCATTTAATGACAAATACAACAGCAATATGTTTTGAAAACAAGTGACCCAGAAAAAGAGAATGCAGGTCTGTGACTGACAAACATGATATGATACAATGATTTTAATACTCAGAATCAGAATCAGAAATCCTTTAATGACCCGCAAATGGGGAAATTTGTTTGTCCCAGCAGCCAAACAATAGAATATTACAAAAGACAAAACAAATAGCAAAAACTAGCAATATAATTAAAAAGGTAAGCTGGTATGGTAAGGTAAGGTATGAAGAATGGCATATATCAATATAAGTAAGGGATAATGCCCGACGAGGTTTCCATAAACAGGAGTTAATGGACGACGCGGAGGCCTAAGAACCATCCGAAGTCCATTAACTCCTGTTTATGGACACCTCGAAGGGCATTATCCCGCTTATACCATGGTCACTTGCCAAAGAAAAGAAATTCGGACCATTAATTTACATTTTCATGCGTATTACAATCAAAATATAAAGTTTTTCACAAGCCATAACTTAGTTTCCCTGGTAACACCTGAGGGTTTGACTAATACCTGGAACAATCATTACTCTCCCGTAAGATTCTTATGCAACGGAGACAATGTTCACTCCTCCAGTAAATAGGACGGATCATAGATACGACTTGGCAACGGGAGATATTCTACTCCGCTCAGCGATGAGCCAGAAAGCTAACACTATGCTAGCAAGATTCAAAGTCAATAACATTGCGCACGGTTGACAATCAGTAAATATAATTTGACAGTATGCTAGCTAACACGATTAGCTAGCTAACCAGTCATGTCATTGTCCCCAAATCAATAGCAAGATTTTCACGAACAAATGACCGGCCGTGTGTAACGTTACTGTGGCCGCAGCCTGAAGCAGAGAGCTGAACAGTGAACGGGATGTGAGATTATTCGCGTATCAGTAAGTTTAGAGGGGAAGTGAACTTTCTGCAGCTTGTGTGTTACAGTCGCCACCCTGTGGTGTTCAGAGGATAAGACACTGAAGGACTGACGGACTGCACTCAGTGCTGGAAATAAAGTATTCAGATTTGATACGCCAGCTAGCGCATTGATTTACAGCGGTGAACAGTCAATTTGACTGGAACTACTTAGTAGGTGTCCATATATCAGGGGTTAATGGACACCCTGCAGCCAATCAGAATCAAGTATTCCCCCAGACCATGGTATAATATATATTATTCAATCATCATTACTGATGCATTTATATGTGCGTCAGTCTTCTGTTGCAGCTGATAAAGGTGGAGTTATTTTTAATTACTTTATAGACTGCTTGTCGGTTGAGAATTTCCCCCAAATATCTATAAAGTTTTGTCTTTTATTTAATGTTAGTTTTAAAATTATTATATAATTGTATGATTCAGTGTTATCATTTACATTAAATCAATATCATGGAAGACACATAATAGATTTGAGATAATTTGATTTAATTGAGTTTATTTGAATCAATTAAATAAATGTGTATCTTTTTATTAAGTTGATTCCGTTTGATTCATTTGCGTTTACATAATTCATGGATTTGTGATTATGTGTAATTAATTGTATTTGTTTAAATTCCATTTTAATTGTATTTAATCCATTTGAGCCAATCTGAATTAACAGAATGTGACTGTTTAACTGTATGAATAATGGCTTCTAGCTGTAATGTTAAATTCAGTATGATGAGGTGAGCAAGACGAGAGTCAAGTCACTTTACATGATTGTTGTTCATGCAGTTATATTTTGATGTCTGCTCTGTTCCGTGATTCACTGTCATTACATTAACTCCAGACCTGCAGACCAGACTGAGCAGCAGTGAGTTCAGGACTGACCAGCTGGAGAGAGAAAATGCAGGTGATGAAGTGAAACAATGAATTTATTGTGAGCTCCAGAATAAAGCTGTAACAATCCACGTGGTATGGATGAGATGATTACGCTACATTTAATCAATGATACAACATAGCTTGTGTATTTTAAACTCGTTTAGACATGTATTCAACCATTCACAAAAATAAATCAAACACATGTTTTTCAGTCCAAGCCACAAAACTGACATCTTTGGGAACTAGACTGACGGCAACCGAGAGCAAAACAAGTGACCTAGAAAAAGAGAATGCAGGTCCATGACTGACAAACATGAAGGTTTTATAACTTTCATGGTTTGTTATTGTCCAGGATATTATTTTAATCTGTGTTAACAGTGTACTATGCACATCTTTGAACATTATTTAAAGGGATATTCCGGTGTAAGTTTAATCCATGGTCTAAATCACTGTGAAACTGTGTTAGACTCCCTCTCGAGAGATCAAGTTAGCAGACCGCTAATTTACGGAGTTTTATCAACCTCAGAAATGACCGCACGACAACAATACACTGCAGTAAATGGATCCAAATATAAACCGCCACCAAAAAGCCACAAATAATGCTCAGAACAGCACCAAACTTCAGCAACAGTACAAATAGGGTCTCAGCACATAGTCCGGGGCATCTAACCTCCGCTAGCTTAGCTGGATTTCTATTGTGAAGCTAAAAACAGATTTCAACTCTCCTCCATCAGCCTCCAGGTCGGGGAAGTCTCGACGCGACGATTACAGAGTGCGGTTAGAAATGCTCAATTCCGTTCTTTTCCCTGTCCGCTCTCGATAATAACTGTAATAAACTGGCAGGCAAGACACATATGAACTTTGAACTCTACTGCACTCGGTAATCGACTCGTCGGGACTTCGTGTCAACAGGAAGTTGCTGCAGAAGAGTGGTAAATTTAGTCAGCTTTTCAGTAGAAATCCAGCTAAGCTAGCGGAGGTTAGATGCCCCGGACTATGTGCTGAGAACCTATTTGTACTGTTGCTGAAGTTTGGTGCTGTTCTGAGCATTATTTGTGGCTTTTTGGTGGCGGTTTATATTTGGATCCATTTACTGCAGTGTATTGTTGTCGTGCGGTCGTTTCTGAGGTTGATAAAACTCCGTAAATTAGCGGTCTGCTAACTTGATCTCTCGAGAGGGAGTCTAACACAGTTTCACAGTGATTTAGACCATGGATTAAATTTACACCGGAATATCCCTTTAAGTTTCAGTTTAAAGAGTTACAAGTAGTTCAAAAGTGTTGAGAATATTTAGGAATTTCTTCACGAACCAAACTCTCTTTGACTTGACAACATTTTGACCAGATGATAGGACTAATTGAAAAGTTTAGAGAACAGTTGATTACAGTTCATCCTGAGGGGAACATGAGTGTTTGTCACAAAGTTTAAGGTAATCAATCCAACAGCTATTGAGGTAATTTCTAAAAAACATAAATTTCAGCCTCCTGGTGACGCAAGAAGAGACGTCAGGGCGTCACGGTGGAATCCATCCTTTGGAGAACAGGAAGTGTGTTCATGAATTCATGACAATCCAAAGTGGTGGACTGTGTGAACATTTTTAAGTATTCATTCTGGAGATAAGATGAGGGTTTGTACTGTAAATGTGTTGTGCATGTTAACAGTTTGATATTTTGATGTCTGCTCTGTTCTGTGATTCACTGTCATTACATTAACTCCAGACATGCAGATCAGACTGAGCAGCAGTGAGAGGGAACTTCTCATCAGCAAGTCCAGGATTGACCAGCTGGAGAGAAAAAATGCAGGTGATGAAGTGAAATTATGAATTTATTGTGAGCTCCAGAATAAAGCTGTAACAATCCACGTGGTATGGATGAGATAATTATGCTACATTTAATCAATGATAAAACATAGCTTGTGCATTTTAAACTTGGTTAGAAATGTATTCAACAATTCACAAAAATATATCAAACTCATGTTTTTCAGTCCAAGCCACAGAGCTGACATCTTTGGAAAGGAGACTGACGACAACCGAGAGGAAAACAAGTGACCTAGAAAAAGAGAATGCAGGTCTGTGACTGACAAACATGAAGGTTTTATAACTTTCATGGTTTGTTATTGTCTGTGATATTATTGAAAACTTTGGTGAGAGTTACATGTGTTTCATTGAATGCAATTTACTCTCTTTGATAAAAAAGCTAAAAACGTATTAAAAGTTTATACGTAATTAGTCATTAGCCAAAGTGTCGACCTGATGATGGCGCTGTTGGAAACATCAAGAGATGATCAGACTGATTACAGTTTATTTGGATGTTGATCATGCTTTCCTTTAAGAGTTTGATTGAAGTGTGTCAGTGCACTAAAAACTTATTGTGAGCTCCAACAATAAAGCTTCAAAAATCAACATGGATAAGATGAAAGCATCATTAAATGAAAAATATAACAGAACTCATTGTTTTGTGTTTTTGTATTATAAGAAATCAATTTATGCATTCAGAAACAAAAATCTAACTTCTTCTGTTTTTCAGTCCAAGCCACAGAACTGGTATCTTTTGAAAGGAGACTGACGTCCTCCGAGAGCAGAACAAGTGACCTAGAAAAAGAGAATGCAGGTATCACACTGACAACCTTCAGCTCAAATTAAGAACAGTTTATGTTGCCTAAAGAACACCTTAACTACACAGGTGTTGGATGAGAAATGTTTTTTGTGAATAATTTGTGTAACAATCACATTTGTTGTTTTGGACAGCATGGAAAATTACTTATTGTGTCAGTATATGTTCTGATCATGAACGAAACAATAGTTTTAGCACTCAGACGGACAGAGAAGATATGAGTCAAGATACTGTAAATAATGTAATATTCATGTTGACAGTTTGATATTTTGATGTCTGATCTGTTCTGTGATTCACTGTCATTACATAAACTCCAGACCTGCAGACCAGACTGAGCAGCAGTGAGTCCAGGATTGACCAGCTGGAGACAGAAAATGCAGGTAAGGGTTGTATAAACTCATCTACACACACACACACACACACACACACACACACACACACACACTCATCACTTACTTACAGATATTGTTTTCATGTCATCAGGGAAACGAAAGGTGGCCTTCTACACAGCTCTGACTAATAATGGAGGAATTGGACCATACAACACAGCCATCACACTGAAATACAGCAAGGTCTTCACCAACATTGGCAATGCTTACAATCCATCTTCAGGTAACATACTGCAGCTCACATGTGGACATTTTACATACATCAGTTGATCCTGTTTTTAATTTTCTGCTCTCACTCTGTAGGTTTCTTCACAGCACCAGTCAAAGGTGTCTACTATTTCCAGTTCACTGTGTATGGTAGCGGTTCTGGTCCTGTTGGTGTATTTGTGTACAAGAACAACCGACAGATTATGTATAACTTTGAGAGGTACGATATGATTCGTTTTAGTAACTCTCTGGTGTTGGAGCTGACAGCAGGAGATGAAATTCGCCTGGTTCTCCCATCAGGCCATTCTATCTATGACAGCAGTAGTAACCACAGCACCTTCAGTGGCTCCCTTCTCTTCACACTGTGAGGATGTTGTTCAGGCTGCTGTGTGACTGATTTGTCACAAACCCTGTTGTTATTGGCTGAACTGTGAATCTTTATAAAATGCTGATATATCTCAGCACTGCTGCCTCCAGGACAACTTTCTGTACATTCACTGCATGAATCAAATAATGTGACTCTCAATCTCACTTCACTTTTGTGTCGTCACATGAAAACAATTTTAAATAAATCAAAGTTGCATTCAAGTGTTTGGATTCTGTTTGTTATCATTGACTGTTGGCTGTGAAGCCTGAGATGAGTTTTATAGATTCACTACATGAGTCTCATTCTGACCTTTTGCATCTCTAAAATAAATTAACACAACATGAAGTTACTACAAAGTCTGTGTGATTTACTGCAGCTGACTCTCTCTGTATATCAGAGTAATACCACCCTCTGTTGGTGAAAGATTTGTACAGCATCAAAGATTTTGAAGTCAGGTCAAGTCAAATGTATTTATATAGCACATTTCATACGTCAAGCATAAACTCAATGTGCTTCAAGAAATTAAAACAAAGATACATTGTATAACATAAAATAGCAAATAGGATAAAAGAATAAAAAATAAAATAAAAATATCACATGCATAAAAAAACATTTAGGACATTATAAATCACACAAGAATGTATTATTATCATCATTTAAAAAGGGAGATAACAATAATAATGATAATACAAATTCTTAAAGCAAACAAGACAGAAATAAAACACACTCTTTAACTTAACTAAAAGCTTGCGAAAAAAGATATATTTTTAGTTTACTTTTAAAAGAAGACACTGTTGTAGCAGACCGTAATTCATGTGGAAGAGAATTCCAGAGAGTAGGACCATAGTGGCTGAAAGCGCCATAAGCTGATTTGGAGTTGATTCTGGGTACAGTGAGGAGCTCTTTATCTGATGATCTAAGGGATCTCCCTGGTGTGTATCTGGTGAGCATGTCAGCAACGTAAGAGGGAGCCAAGCCATTACAACATTTAAAAACAATAAGAAGTATTTTAAAATCAATTCTTTGTTTTACTGGGAGCCAATGAAGAGATGATAAAAGAGGAGTGATGTACTTAAACCTTTTGGTTTTCGTGAGTACTCTGGCTGCAGCATTTTGAATACGCTGGAATTTATGTAAAGTCTGCTTTTTCAGTCCAGCAAAAAGAGCATTGCAGTAGTCCAGTCTACTGGAAATAAAGGCATGAACCAGCTTGTCAGAGTCTGACTGAGACGGGAAACATCTAACTTTTGATATGTTTCTAAGATGATAAAAAGCAGTCCTAGAAATATTAGAAAAATGCCTTTGGAAGGTAAGATCAGCATATGGTAAATATAGCATTGGTACATATCAACATACATTGTGAAAATACTGTATTTGGTTGAAGATCTGCATGAAAATAAACACAGTGGAAGTTAGTTCTAATGACTGGGTGATGCAAGTGCACAATGTGTTCAACACATATGAGAGTTTATGTCAAAACATCCACAAATCCAAGAATTCTAATCTTTTATATGTCATGAACACATTAATATGTGTGACACTGATTCAGGAAATGGTGCTGAAGATGGATGTGTGAACGAGTTTTTGATGTGCTCTTTTTGTTTTTGTGGCTTTAAGGGACATTTATCTGTAAGATGGTCACATGTAGAATCTCACCTTCATAACACATTACACAATAATGCCCTTAACAACATTTTTGGTCATGGATTTATTTTAAATTCAATACCGGCTTTAGGCAAAGTTCTTGCATCAGATTATTGGCAAATTGTTTTTTTCAGGTTGTGGGAAATTATGAAAAACAATAATATTCTTAAGAGATTATAAATATGGAAGCTTTTGGTCATTTTCTTTCAAACGAGCAAAGTGTTTCTCAATTTCTCATTGTTTCTCAAACTTAGCTTTTAAAAAATTATATATCACAACAATGTCCTTTCTGATTATTAAATGAACATGCTCTTATTAAATGTGACTAATAAATACACTCACTCTTTGGGCTGGACAATATGACAAAAGACAAAATCAAGCATGACAATATTTTTGACTAAATACCTCAACATTATTGTGAAAGTGTTGTAGGGGTGACTGTTGTTATCAGAAAACAGTAACACATTAAGATTTTTGTTGGATAATCTTGAGTCATGTGGATTCAGTGTCTAAGTGGGTAAAGACGAGTATCAAAACATGTAGAACAAACTGCTGAGTTCAGAAAATGATATCACTTCACTGTGATGCAGCTTTTAGACACTTCACGTCTATCTAACAATCCAAAATGTGAGACAATAAAGCGTCTAGTCTCAGGATATGTTATCGATAAACTGCCCAGCCCTGATTAAAGATCA
Source organism: Sparus aurata (assembly GCF_900880675.1). Taxonomy (NCBI): domain Eukaryota; kingdom Metazoa; phylum Chordata; class Actinopteri; order Spariformes; family Sparidae; genus Sparus; species Sparus aurata. The sequence goes on from NC_044199.1 coordinate 4,195,217, forward strand.
TTCTTGATCAGTGACATATTATGTGAAGAACAACATGGTAATCATGCTCCTTAACGTGTTAATTGCAACTTAGAAAAAAAGTTTGACGAGCGGACGTGTGCAGGAGCGGCGTCTCCTTGTGACACTCCATCATACATGATGCATGCTGGCTCTTACATATGAGAATGAATACTTTGCTTTTCATCACCTGCAGTTGCTTCTGATTCTGGTTTGAAATTCTGACAAACATTTAACCTAACATGTAGAGCAGCCTGCAGTGAGGCTACGAAACAGCCTGCAACATGTGTAGTAAAACAATAATTGTTAATTGGATGTTGATGTTATCAGCATCCTGTACCCGTACTGTAATAATCTACACTGACCACATATTTTAGACTTCAGACTCATTTATTGTCATTTCTTCGCCAAGGAACATGGAAAAAAATGAAACACAGCGCTCAGGTCTATCTCCTCATTACATTGTCTTAACTGTTGAAGAATGCTTAAACATTTTTATTTCTCACACCTCAACACAAACTGAAACCCTTTCTTGTGTAGCTGCCTTTAACACACTTGTGCCATAGACTTTAGACCTTGTGCCATCGATTGTTTAAATAGGACCGTTGTTGTTTTTCCCATTAATTCAGCCAGCTGAAGTTTGGAGACGATATAAGACAGACCCACTCTACCACTGTACCTCTGTGGAGACGATGAGGGTTGTTGTTGGTTTGCTGTTGTTGCTGCTCGGTCTGTGTGGATCAGGGGCTCAGGGGGAGGCTGGAGGCCTCGGTGAGGTGGCTGAAATCAACCAGAACACAGATCCAAAAGATGCAGCAGAGGAATCGACCGAGCAGATCACAAAGCAAAACTACCCTGACATCTGGACGGAGCTGAGGGCACTGAGAGACATGTGGTGGAGCAAAAGGTTCATGTGGAGCTGCTGCAGAAAGAGAATTCAGGTACAGACTGATTACTTTTCCTGTTCAGTGTTGACCACATTTGCCTTGAAGACTTTGACTGAAGTGTGTCAGTGCACTAAAAACTTATTGCGAGCTCCAACAATAAAGCTTCAAAATCAACATGGATATGATGAAAGCATCATTAAATGAAATATATAACAGAGCTCTTTGTTTGTGTTTTTGTATTGTTAGTAATTAGCTTAAACATTCTTTAAACTTCTTCTGTTTTTCAGTCCAAGCCACAGAACTGGTATCTTTGGAAAGCAGACTGACGTCCTCCGAGAGCAAAACAAGTAACCTAGAAAAAGAGAATGCAGGTATCACACTGACAACATTCACCTCAAATTAAGAATAGTTTATGTGGCCAAGAGAACACCTTAAAGGAATATTCTGGTGTAAATTTAATCCATGGTCCAACACACCGTGACACCGAGTAAGACCCCCCTGGAAAGATCAAGTTTGCAGACGGCTAAATTACGTAGTTTTAGCAACCTCAGTAAATGACCGTACGATAACAATACACTGCAGTATATGCCTCCAAGATGAAACCGCCATCAACAAGCCACTCATAGCCACAAATAGTGCTCAGAACTGCACCAAACTTCTGCAGCAATATAAATAGGGTCCCAGCACATAGTTCGAGGCATCAAAAATCTGCTAGCTTAGCCGGATTTCTACTGTAAAGTGAACACAACTCACCATTATCCTGCAGCAGCTTCCTGTTGTGGGGAAGCCCTGCGAGTCGATTACCGAGTGCAGTAGAGTTCCGCAGCTCAAGGATGAAAATGTATGATTATTACTCCATGGAAATGCAATCAAAATTCATATGTGTCTTGCCTACCAGTTTATGACAGTTATTATCGAGAGCGGACAGGGAAAAGAACAGAATTGAGCATTTTTATCTGCACTTGGTAATCGACTCGAAGGTCTTCCCCACAACAAGCACGCTGCTTCATGATAGTGGTGAGTTGTGTTCCCTTTAGAATAGAAATCCGGCTAAGCTAGCAGATGTTTGATGCCTTGAACTATGTGCTGGGACCCTATTTGTACTGTTGCTGAAGTTTGGTGCAGTTCTGAGCATTATTTGTGGCTTTTTGATGGCAGTTTCTTGTTGGAGGTGTATAATGCAGTGTATTGTTGTCGTGCAGTCATTTCTGAGGTTGCTAAAACTATGTAAATTAGCGGTCTGCTAACTTGATCTCTTGAGGGGGGTCTTACTCGGTGTCACAGTGTGTTGGATTAAATTTACACCAGAATATCCTATTAACACACAGGTGTTGGATGAGAAATGATTTGTGTTAATAATTTCTGTAACAATCACATTTGTTGTTTGGAAAGCATGGAAAATTACTTATTTTGTCAGTATATGGTCTGATCATAAATGAAACAATAGTTTTAGCACTGGTTCAGACGGACAGAGAAGATATGGGTCAAGATATTGTAAATAATGTGTTGTGCATGCTAACAGTTTGATATTTTGATGTCTGCTCTGTTCTGTGATTCACTGTCATTAGATTAACTCCAGACCTGCAGACCAGACTGAGCAGCAGTGAGTCCAGGATTGACCAGCTGGAGACAGAAAATGCAGGTGAGGGTTGTATCTATCTATCTATCATTCACACACACACATACACACACACACACACACACACACACACACATGCATTACTTATTTAGTCCAGATTAAATTCAATGATATAGATGTTCTTCTTTGTGTCATCAGAGAAACCAAAGGTGGCCTTCTACACAGCTCTGACTGATGCAGGAAATCTTGGACCATACAACACAGACATCACACTGAAATACAGCAAGGTCTTCACCAACATTGGCAATGCTTACAATCCATCTACAGGTAACATACTGCAGCTCACATGTGGACATTTTACATACATCAGTTGTTCCTGTTTTTAATTTTCTGCTCTCACTCTGTAGGTTTCTTCACAGCACCAGTCAAAGGTGTCTACTATCTCCAGTTCACTGTGTTTGGTTACCATGCTGGTGATATAGGTGTACAAGTGTACAAGAACAACCAAAGGATTATGTTTAATTTGGAAAAGATCAAGGATTGGGTTCCTGAGTATTTGACTAACTCTCTGGTGTTGGAGCTGAAAGCAGGAGATGAAATTCACCTGGTTCTCCCATCAGGCTATATAATCTATGACAACAGTTATAACCAGAGCACCTTCAGTGGCTCCCTTCTCTTCACACTGTGAGGATGTTGTTCAGGCTGCTGTGTGACTGATTTGTCACAAACCCTGTTGTTATTGGCTGAACTGTGAATCTTTATAAAATGCTGATATATCTCAGCACTGCTGCCCCCAGGACAACTTTCTGTACATTCACTGCATGAATCAAATAATGTGATTCTGAATCTGACTTCACTTTTGTGTCTTCACATGAAAACAACATTCAAATAAATCAAAGTTGCATTCAAGTGTTTGGATTCTGTTTGTTATCATTGACTGTTGGCTGTGAAGCCTGAGATGAGTTTTATGGATTCAATACATGAGTCTCATTCTGGCCATTTGCATCTCAGGCCTTCTTGTTAAAAATAAATTAGATGACCCTCCATTTTTACTTCAACACAATATGAAGATACTGCAAAGTCTGTGTGATTTACTGCAGCTGACTCTCTCTGTATATCCGAGTAATACTGCCCTCTGGTGGTGAAAGATTTGTACCGCATCAAAGAGTTTGAACAAACCTGAGAGGGTGTGTGGCCTGAAAATTTCTGTAGGAACTTGTCCTCTCGTCTCTACATCTCAAAGAGGTCCTATTTTGGCCATGATAACCTTTAACCCAAATTGACTCCTTTTTCCAGCATATGGGCCTGAGAGCCCCTCACCTCACCTGGCAAGAAGAGGAGAAGCTTGCTCTGCAATAAACCTTCAAATGGACACATCACCGGAGACCTCTTATAGTAATTTACAACGAATAACCACATCTGGTCTCTCTCCCCCCCCCCCACTGTTTTTTCACAAGGATGGTTATAATTTAATGTGTCTTACTGATCTACATCTCTTTCCCTCTGAAACAACAGATGGGGAAGGCTAGTTGGGATTGTGTTGTTGCAGTCTGACATTCCAATCCCACACCGAGTTCCAATAAGTTCTGAATAATTAATAAACTACAATCTCATCTTCTTAATTCGAATATATTAACAAACAGTAGGATATATCCATAAAACTGATGTCTTCCACATTTCTCTATGTTATTGTTAAGCCAAGATACAGTTTTGTTGCTTAATGAGTTGGTTTGGGGTAATACCCCAGCCCCTCCCTTTCGTGAGCCTTGGTGAGTGGAACAGACTTTCAGAACATTACTTTTTGTTTAATACTCTTTGTTATTTACCAGTAAAATGTCTCTGACATGTTTTGTTAAGATAGAACTACAAGGAATATGTATAAGTCATTCTTTCTACTGTATATTCAAATGTTTTATGCCTAAATCATGTTTTACCTCTTTTTAAATGATAAGTGATTCTAATCATGTCATATTGTTTCATGTAGACAACAACCACCTTTTAAGCCATGGTGAACTTCTAGGAAAGGTGACACATGATCTTGAAACATAAAAACAATAGTTTAGTTAAATTAAAGTTTTGTGAGTCTAAACTCATATCACAGAAGAAGTGATGCTGTCAGCCGCCCCCCCTTTGGTGTCAAAGTTCTGACTTCTTTAGTATTAAAATTTACTCCCGTAATATTTAATATATAAAGACCCGACCTTTAATTTCACCACCTGCCCACGGTCACATAACTTTATTACTTTACTCCTTACTGTCTTTACATTTTCTGTTATCTGTTGTTGTTCGTCTAAATTTTCATTTCATTTATTTTAGCCTTAATTATTTAGTTAACATATAACTTTCTGTCATTGTCTGGAATTTAATTTTAATGTGGAGAACTTGTGGAACTGTGTAAAGAAATCATTGCTTCAGAATATGAGATTGAATAAATTGATTAGAAATTGATTTGAACTGTTCAAGCCAAACTTGTACAGTAGGATTTGAGGAATTTCCTCCGGATTATTCAAATAGTCAAACAACGGAGGTGGTGCCCCATTTACGAGTGTATTATTAATCACCAGTGATTAATTACCTATTATTTAGTACTGTTTCTCCTACACTTCCAATGAACTGTTGGTACATATGAACATACATTGTGAAAATACTGTATTTGGTTGAAGATCTGCATCAAAATAAACACTGTGGAAGTTAGTTCTAGTGACTGAGTGATGCAAGTGCACAATGTGATCAACACTTATGAGAGTTTTTGTCAAAACAACCACAAATACAACAATTCTAAATAATAATGTATCTAGAGGAGACAAAAATATATCCAAACTACTAAAAGTAAAGTATAATTAGCAATCGAAAAGCGTTACTTTCACAATGTGAGTCGCTCAAGGTTGAATGTATGAATATCTGACCCCTGACCTTTGACCTCTGACCTCAGTTCAGCAGTCTGAAGGATCTTTTTATCATCCAAACTGAGTTGAAGAACTTGGATACCACCAGGGGGCTCCAGAGAACAGATAATGCAGGGTCAGCCTATTATCACACCTGGCCCAGTCCGACCACCTGTCACTGCTTTCAGTCCCGGCATACACCCCCCTCAGGAAAACCGCTCCTACCTATCAGGTGAAGGGGCTCTCTACAGCGCAGCACATACCAATCTGAAGAGGGGCATCTGAGGGGCCAAGTCGGACTACAGGAGGCGGATCAAGGACCACCTGGACAGCAACAACAGCAGGCAGTTGTGGCAGGGAATCCAGCACATCACCAACTACTGGACCCAACTCGGGACTGCCAAAGGGGATGCCTCACTGGCGGAGGAGCTGAACCACTTCTTTGCCCGCTTCGAGGTTACGCCACCAGAGGCAGCCATGCCACATCCAGAAGCCCACAGCGACGCCATCCTCATGGTAGAGGAGCATGAGGTGAGGCTTGCACTTTGGGCAATCAACCCGCAGAAGGAACTGTGCGGACCAACTGGTGGGGGTCTTTACTAAGATCTTCAACCAGTCACTCTCCCAGTTCACTGTCCCATCCTGCCTGAAGTCCTCCACCATAGTCCCCCTGCCCAAAAAAACAAACATCACCACTATCAACGACTACCAGCCAGTAGCACCCACCCCTGTGGTGATGAAGTGCTTTGAGAAACTGGTCCATAGTCACATCATGTCATTCTACCCTCCCACCTTTGATTCACACCAGTTTGCCGACAGGGCTAATAGATCTACTGAGGATGCCGTGGCCACAGCCCTCCATGCTGCATTGCCCCACCTGGAGCAGCAGGGGAGTTACGCAAGGCTGCTCTTCATAGATCTTAGCTCTGCTTTTAACACCATCCGCCCCCATAGACTAGTGTCCAAACTGTCTGACATTGGAATACCACACTCTTCCTGCCTTTGGATTAAGGACTTTCTGACAGACCGCACTCAGAGGGTAAGAGTGGACCCCCATACATCCACGACCCTTAGCCTCAGCACTGGCTCCCCGCAGGGCTGCGTGCTGAGTCCCCTGCTCTATACCCTCTACACCCATGACTGCACCCCCGCTCACCTCAGCAACACCTTGGTCAAATGACACCACAGTAGTTGGGCTCATCTCGAGGGGGCATGAGTCCGACTACAGAGACGAGGTGGAGCTATTGGTGGTGTGGTGCAGAGTTAACAACTTGCTCCTCAACACATCAAAGACCAAGGGGCTCATCGTGGACTTCAGGAGGAAGAAAACGGACATCCAGCCACTGCTCATAGGCGGGACCTGTGTGGAGAGGGTTTCTGACTTCTGCTTCGTGGGGGTCAACATCATGGAGGACCTGACCTGGGGCGTCCACACCACTGAGCTAGTGAAGAGGGCCCAGCAGAGACTTTATTTCCTGAGAGTTCTCAGGAGGAACAACATCCCCCCAAAACTGCTGGTGTCCTTCTACCGCTGCTCAATTGAGGGCATCCTGTCATACTGTCTCTGTGTGTGGTTTTCAAGCTGCACTGTGGCACAGAGGAAAAAGCTCCAGGGGGTCACAAAGGCAGCACAAAAAATTATTGGCTGCCCTCTCCCCTCTCTGGAAGAACTTCACAGTTCCTGCTGCCTCAAAGAGGCCAAAACCATCCTACAGGACTTATCACACCCCGGTCAAACACAGTTCAAACTACTGCTGTCAGGCAGGAGATACATGTCCAAGAGCCATAAGTGCATTGAATTGTGCTACTAAAGCATAGTTCTCACCACTTATCTTTGTCAATAGGGCGTTGTTCAATTTTTGGATATGGATGTCTGTATGGGTGTGTCTACTATGTGTTTTTAGCATTAATATGCATACAGTGGTAGCATATTTTATGTATGTATATATTAATGCATATACTACCTCAAATCCTCTCCGGGAACCATCACCTTATCGTGGTGGAGAGGTTTGCGTGTCCCAGTGAACCTGGGAGCTAGGTTGTCAGGAGCCATGTGCTCCCGGTAGGGTCTCCCAAGGCAAATTGGTCTCAGGTGAGGGGCCAGACTAAGTATGGTTCAAAATACCCCATGAAAAATAGAGGTGTGAGGCGAGAGACCCTGCCCGGAGGAAGCCCGGGGCCCACGTCCGGAGCCAGGCCCGGACGGAGGGCCCGTGAGCGAGCGCCTGGTGGCCGGGTCTGCCACGGGGCCCGGCCGGGCACAGCCCGAAAGAGTAACGTGGCACTTCTCCCTCCCCCATCCCGTGGACCCACCATCCGCAGGAGAAACCGCTGGGGTCGGGTGCGCTGCCACATGGGTGGCAGTGGTAGTTCCAGGCCTCGGCAGCCCAGACCTGGGCGGCAGAGGCTGGCTCTGGGGACGTGGAATGTCACCTCTCTTGGGGGGAAGGAGCCGGAGCTGGTGCGGGAGGTTGAGCGTTACCGGTTGGATCTGGTGGGGCTTGCCTCCACGCACAGCATCGGCTCTGGATCCAAACTCCTGGAAAGGGGCTGGACACTATTCTTCTCCGGAGTTGCCAAAGGTGTGAGGTGCCGGGCGGGTGTAGGGATACTCACAAGTCCCCGGCTGAGCGCCGCCGTGTTAGAGTTTACCCCAGTGGACGAGAGGGTCGCCTCCCTACGCCTAAGGGCTGGGGGGAAAACTCTGACTGTTGTCTGTGCGTACGCACCGAACGGCAGTTTGGAGTATGCAGCCTTCTTGGAGGTCCTGGCTGGGGCCCTGCAAGGGGCCCCAGTGGGGGACTCCGTGGTCTTACTGGGGGACTTCAACGCGCACGTCGGCAATGACGGAGATACCTGGAGGGGCGTGATTGGGAGGAACGGCCTCCCCGATCTGAACCCAAGTGGTGTTCTATTATTAGACTTCTGTGCTAGTCACGGTCTGTCTATAATGAACACCATGTTCGAACACAAGGATGCTCATAAGTGTTCTTGGTACCAGAGCACCCTAGGTCGAAGGTCAATGATCGATTTTGTGATCGTATCATCTGATCTTCGACCGTGTGTCTTGGACACTCGGGTGAAGAGAGGGGCAGAGCTGTCAACTGATCACCACCTGGTGGTGAGTTGGTTTCGGTGGCAGGGGAAATCCCTGGACAGACCTGGTAAGCCCAAACGAGTAGTGCGGGTAAGCTGGGAACGTCTGGGGGAGGCCCCTGTGCGAGAAGCCTTCAACTCCCACCTCCGAAGGAGCTTCTCTAGCATCCCTGTGGAGGCTGGGGATATCGAACCTGAATGGACGATGTTCAAAGCTTCCATTGTTGAAGCTGCAGCTGTGTCCTGTGGCCATAGGGTCTTAGGTGCCTCAAGGGGCGGCAACCCTCGGACACCGTGGTGGACAAAGGTGGTCAGGGAAGCCGTCCGACTGAAGAAGGAGTCCTTCAGGGACATGTTGTCCCGGGGGACTCCTGAGGCAGTTTAGGGGTACCAACGGGCCCGAAGGGTGGCAGTCACAGCTGTGGCAGAGGCAAAGCAGCGGGTGTGGGAGGAGTTCGGCGAGGCCATGGAGAAGGACTTTCGGGCGGCGCCAAAGTGCTTCTGGAAAACTGTCCGCCACCTCAGGAGGGGGAAACGGGAAACCATCCAAGCTGTGTACAGCGGGGATGGGACCTTGTTGACTTCGACTGAGGAGGTTATAGGGCGGTGGAAGGAGTACTTTGGTGACCTCCTGAATCCCACTCAGCCACCCTCTGTAATGGAGACAGAGCTGGAGGATGATGGGGTATCGTCGCCGATTTCCCTGGGTGAAGTCACTGTGGTAGTCAAACAACTCCAGAGTGGCAAAGCCCCAGGGATCGATGAGATACCACCAGAAATGCTGAAGGCTCTGGGTGTTGAGGGGCTGTCTTGGTTGACACGCCTCTTCAACATTGCGTGGGGGTCGGGGTCGGTGCCGAAGGAGTGGCAAACAGGTGTGGTGGTCCCTCTCTTTAAGAAAGGGGACCAGAGGGTGTGTGCCAATTACAGAGGTATCACACTACTCAGCATGCCTGGGAAAGTCTACTCCAAGGTGCTGGAAAGGAGGGTCCGGCCGATTGTCGAACCTCAGATTGAAGAGGAACAATGCGGATTCCGTCCTGGTCGTGGAACAACGGACCAGCTCTTTACTCTGGCAGGGGTCTTGGAGGGGGCCTGGGAGTACAATCTCCCAGTCCACATGTGTTTTGTGGATCTGGAGAAGGCGTACGACCGGGTCCCCCGAGATGTTCTGTGGGAGGTGCTGCGGGAGTATGGGATGAGGGGGTCCCTTCTCAGGGCCATCCAATCCCTATATTCTCAAAGCGAGAGCTGTGTGCGTACACTCGGAAGTAAGTCGGACTTGTTCCAAGTGGGTGTTGGCCTCCGCCAGGACTGTGCCTTGTCCCCAATCCTGTTTGTGATTTACATGGACAGGATTTCGAGGCGCAGTCGTGGTATGGAGGGGTTACAGGTCGGTGACCTTAAGATCGCATCACTGCTTTTTCCGGATGATGTGGTCTTGATGGCATCATCGGCTGTAGATCTACAACGCTCATTGGATCAGTTCGCAGCTGAGAGTGAAGCGGCAGGGATGAGGATCAGCACCTCTAAATCTGAGGCCTTGGTTCTCAGTAGGAAACCGGTGGATTGCCTACTCCAGGTGGGGAATGTGTCCTTGCCCCAAGTGAAGGAGTTCAAGTACCTCGGGGTTTTGTTCACGAGTGAGGGGATGATGGGGCTTGACATTGACAGGAGAGTCGGAGCAGCGGGTGTGGTGTTGCATGCACTTCACCGCACGGTTGTGACGAAAAGGGAGCTGAGCCGAAAGGCAAAGCTCTCGATCTACCGGTCAATCTTCGTCCCTACCCTCACCTATGGTCATGAGCGATGGGTCATGACCGAAAGAATGAGATCGTGGGTACAAGCCGCCGAAATGGGTTTTCTTCACAGGGTGGCTGGGGTCTCCCTTAGAGATAGGGTAAGAAGCTCAGCCATCCGGGAGGGACTCGGAGTAGAGCCGCTGCTCCTCTGCGTGGAAAGGAGCCAGTTGAGGTGGTTCGGGCATCTGATGAGGATGCCACCAGGGCGCCTTCCTAGGGAGGTGTTCCTGGCACGTCCAACTGGGAGGAGACCTAGGGGTAGACCCAGGACCAGGTGAAGGGATTATATCTCTTCTCTGGCCTGGGAGCGCCTGGGGATTCCCCAGTCAGAGTTAGCCAATGTGGCTGGGGAAAGGGATGTCTGGGACTCGCTACTGAAGCTGCTGCCCCCGCGACCCGATTCTGGATAAGCGGTTGACAATGGATGGATGGATGGACTACCTCAAATAGATGTTTTGCACTGAACAAGGACTGCACTTATTTTGTTGTATCTGTTACAATGACAATAAAGATATTTCTATTCTATTCTATTCTATTCTATTCTATTCTATTCTAAAATAAGTGAGTTAACAAATAATTTATAAAATAGGGCGAGATCAAAGTGAGACAGAATGAAGAAAAAGTTTAAATCACTCACTGAATTTAATCAGACTAGTGCAGTTCCCGTAGGAAATATGTATTCCTATAGAAAAGTGGGAGGTTGAGTAGCTTTTTCATGGATGGCCAAATGAGGCTGTGTTTGAAGGTGGGACGTCAGGGATATTTAGGTTTGTTGTGAAATCCGATATTCCGGGGTATAATTGGCCGTTTTTGACTATTTGATTTTGCCATCATATTTCACCTTAAAAACTATTTACTTGGTATCATTATTTTCAGCACAACCTCACATGTGTGACTGTACAGTTATTTTTTTATTTTGACATCCGAGTAGAAAAAGTTAGATTTTTTTACTTTGAAAACCACAAATATGTTCAACAAACCAGTTTTTATTACTTATAATGCAAATATATATACATATACACAAAGTTATATGTAACTATTTACATTTAAATGCAGGCAATGCTCAGGTCTGCCTGAGGTCCTTCCACTTGAATGAAGAGCTGCACTGACTGCTCCACATCCAGCTTCTCCTCATTGTTTTGACTCATTAAACAAAAAAACGACTCCACTACACACTAAACACACTTCACCAAACACTACATAACACACTAACTATACAATCCAAACAAGCTAAATGTCACAAATCTCTCAACTCTCAATATCACTGTCTCTATCGCTGTCTCTACACCGACCGTCGTTGCCTGTCATTCATCCGCCTCCGTCCCTCCCACAACTTCCCGTTCCTCAACAGCCAAACTTGCTGCTTGGACACTTTAGTGACAAAAGCCCGTTTTTACCGTTTCTTCCTGCACCAGACACAAAGCAAACGTGAAAAAGCATGGCGGACATTATTTACCCTAAGTCCGGTTTTGGACGTGCCGGTGCGTCCGGTCCTTCGACTTGGGAGGTGGGCTGTGTGGGTGGGCTAGCAGCTAGCTACACACGAACATCCACAGATTCCGATTCCACTTTGTTGAACCAAGCAGCAGCCATGTTGAAACTCTCAGGTCAGTCTGATCCTGATCCGCAGAGATATTTGAGGAACACATACACACACACAGACACAGACAGACAGACAGAGATTCCTTGCTTTTATAGAGAGATAACCCTCAGTCACACTAGAAGTCCTCAGCATCAGGACCAGTGTGTGTCTGTGAGTATTTGTCTATGTGTGTGTATTAATAAACACAGTGTTGACACAGTTGTGACTACATGAGAGGGTGTCACAGTTAAAGTGTTCCTCCAGCCTGTAGCAGCTTGTATTTTCTCACCAGCACAGAGAACATATTGAATAATCTGAGGCCTTGAATCAAACTGTCAAACAAGAAATACTTGTTGTTTTTCCCATTCGTTCAGCCAGCTGAAGTTTGGAGACGATATAAGACAGACCCACTCTACCACTGTACCTTTGTGGAGACGATGAGGGTTGTTGTTGGTTTGCTGTTGTTGCTGCTCGGTCTGTGTGGATCAGGGGCTCAGGGGGAGGCTGGAGGCCTCGGTGAGGTGGCTGAGATCAACCAGAACACAGATCCAAAACATGCAGCTGAGGAATCGACTGAGCAGATCACAAAGCAAACCACCTGTGACATCTGGACGGAGCTGAGGGCACTGAGAGACATGGTGGTGGAGCTCAATGTTCGCGTGGAGCTGCTGCAGAGAGGGAATTCAGGTACAGACTGATTACTTTTGCCTGTTCAGTGATGATCATGTTTCACTGCAGTGTGTCAGTGAAATGATGTACTTACTGTGATTTGTATGATTATAACTTCATTTAATGACAAATACAACAGCTATATGTTCAGATTTTTTTTACAATGATTAATGGCAAATGTCAATATATATTATACTATTCGATCATCATTATTGATGCATTTATATGGGCATCACTCTTCTGTTGGAGCTGATAAAGGTGGAGTTATTTGTAATTACTTTATACACTGTATGAATGATGGATTCTACCTGTAATTTTAAATTCATCATGATGAGGTGAGCAGATAAGACGAGAGTCAAGTCACTTTACATGATTGTTGTACATGCAGTTATATTTTGATGTCTGCTCTGTTCTGTGATTCACTGTCATTACATTAACTCCAGACCTGCAGACCAGACTGAGCAGCAGTGAGAGTGAACTTCTCATCAGCAAGTCCAGGATTGACCAGCTGGAGAGAGAAAATGCAGATGAGGGTTGTATCTACTCAAACACACACAGTTTACTTAGTCTGATTAAGTTAAATCATCACATTAAATGTTCTGTTTCTTGTCATCAGAGAAACCAAAGGTGGCCTTCTACGCAGGTCTGACAAATGCAGGACAACTTGGACCATACAACACAGACATCACACTGAATTACAGCAAGGTCTTCACCAACATTGGCAATGCTTACAATCCATCTACAGGTAACATACTGCAGCTCACATGTGGACATTTTACATACATCAGTTGTTCCTGTTTTTAATTTTCTGCTCTCACTCTGTAGGTTTCTTCACAGCACCAGTCAAAGGTGTCTACAATCTCCAGTTCACTGTGTTTGGTTACTATGCTAGTAATTCAGGTGTATATGTGTACAAGAACAACCAAAAGATTATGTTAAACTGGGAGAGGAACAGCAACGATTTGGTTCCTGAGTATTTCACTAACTCACTGGTGTTGGAGCTGACAGCAGGAGATGTAATTTACCTAGTTCTCCCATCAGGCAATTCTATCTTTGATGATGTTAATAATTACAGCACCTTCAGTGGCTCCCTTCTCTTCACACTGTGAGGATGTTGTTCAGGCTGCTGTGTGACTGATTTGTCACAAACCCTGTTGTTATTGGCTGAACTGTGAATCTTTATAAAATGCTGATATATCTCAGCACTGCTGCCTCCAGGACGACTTTCTGTACATTCACTGCATGTATCAAATAATGTGATTCTCAATCTGACTTCACTTTTGTGTCGTCACATGAAAACAACATTCAAATAAATCAAAGTTGCATTCAAGTGTTTGGATTCTGTTTGTTATCATTGACTGTTGGCTGTGAAGCCTGAGATGAGTTTTATAGATTCACTACATGAGTCTCATTCTGACCTTTTGCATCTCAGGCCTCCTTATTAAAAATAAATTAGATGACCCTCCATTTTTACTTCAACACAACATGAAGTTACTACAAAGTCTGTGTGATTTACTGCAGCTGACTCTCTCTGTATATCAGAGTAATACCGCCCTCTGGTGGTGAAAGATTTGTACTGCATCAAAGAGTTTGAACAGACCTGAGAGGGTGTGTGGCCTGAACACTTCCAATCAACTGTTGGTACATATCAACATACATTGTGAAAATACTGTATTTGGTTGAAGATCTGCATCAAAATAAACACAGTGGAAGTTAGTTCTAGTGACTGAGTGATGCAAGTGCACAATGTGTTCAACGCTTATGAGAGTTTATGTCAAAACAACCACAAATACAAGAATTCTAATTAATAATGTGTCTGAAGTAGACAAAACATGATCAAACTACTAAAAATAAAGTATAATTAGCAATAGAAAATCAGAACCTTCACAATTTGAGTCACTCAAAATTGAATGTATGAATATCTGACCCCTGACCTTTGACCCCTGACCACAGTTCAGCAGTCTGAAGGATCTTTGTATCGTCCAAACTGAGTTGAAGTATTCAGGGAACCACCAGAGGGCTCCAGAGAACAGATATTAACTTTCTCTGGGCTTTAAATAATGTATGAGACAAAAACAAAATCATTACTGGGATGTAAAAGACAATCACAATGTTCAAACAGAGGACAGTATCTATATTAATGTATAAGCCTAATACATCAGAGATAATGAGATACAAGTGAGACAGAGTGAAGAAAAAGTTGAACTCACTCACTGAATTTAATCAGATAACCCTCAGTCACACTAGAAGGCCTCAGCATCAGGATCAGTGTGTGTCTGTGGGTGTTTGTCTATGTGTGTGTATTAATAAACACAGTGTTGACACAGTTGTGACTACATGAGAGGAGGTCACAGTTAAAGTGTTCCTCCAGCCTGTAGCAGCTTGTATTTTCTCACCAGCACAGAAAACATATTGAATAATCTGAGGCCTTGAATCAAACTGTCAAACAAGAAACACTTGTTGTTTTTCCCATTCGTTCAGCCAGCTGAAGTTTGGAGACGATATAAGACAGACCCACTCTACCACTGTACCTTTGTGGAGACGATGAGGGTTGTTGTTGGTTTGCTGTTGTTGCTGCTCGGTCTGTGTGGATCAGGGGCTCAGGGGGAGGCTGGAGGCCTCGGTGAGGTGGCTGAGATCAATGAGAGCACAGATCCAACAGATGCAGCTGAGGAATCGACCCAGCAGACCACAAAGCAAACCACCCCTGACATCTGGACGGAGCTGAGGGCACTGAGAGACATGGTGGTGGAGCTCAATGTTCACGTGGAGCTGCTGCAGAGAGAGAATTCAGGTACAGACTGATTACTTTTCCTGTTCAGTGATGATCATGTTCCACTGAAGTGTGTCAGTGCACTGATATGATGATTAGAAGCTCCAGAATGAAACTTTTGTCCAATAAAATAAATAGTTCATCAATTCATTTCACCATTTTCAAACAAAACTCACGTTTCTTTTTTTCAGTCCAAGCCACAGAACTGACATCTTTGGGAACTAGACAGACGTCAACCGAGAGCAAAACAAGTGACCTAGAAAAAGAGAATGCAGGTCTGTGACTGACAAACATGAAGGTTTTATAACGTTCATGGTTTGTTATTGTCTATATTATTACAAACTTTAAGTTTGTTAGTTTCAGTCTCTTTCAGTCACATTATGTTAACCTTGTGATTGATATTTACAATAGCTTTGCAGATCATTCTGAGCGCTGGTTCAACAGAAGGGAGGAGAGTTAAAGTTACTGTAAACAATGTGTTGGTCTGTTCTGTGATTCACTGTCATTACATTAACTCCAGACCTGCAGAACAGACTGAGCAGCAGTGAGTCCAGGACTGAGCAACTGGAGACAGAAAATGCAGGTGATGAAGTGCATCAGTACACAATGAATTTATTGTGAGTTCCAGAATAAAGCTGTAACAATCCACATGGTATGGATGAGATAATTATGCGACATTTAATCAATAATTAAACATAGCTTGTGTATTCTAATCTTGGTTAGAAATGTGTTCAACCATTCATAAAAATTAATGAAACTCATGTTTTTCAGTCCAAGCCGCAGAACTGACATCTTTGGGAACTAGACTGACGACAACCGAGAGCAAAACAAGTGACCTAGAAAAAGAGACTGCAGGTCTGTGACTGACAAACATGAAGGTTTTATAACTTTCATGGTTTGTTATTGTCTGTGATATTATTTTAATCTCTGTTAACAGTGTACTGTGCACATCTTTGAACATCATTTAAGTTTCAGTTTAAAAAGTTACAAGTTGTTCAAAAGTGTTGAGAATATTTAGGAAATTCTTCACAAACCAAACTCTCTTTGACTTGACAACATTTTGACCTGATCATGGAACTAGATGAAAAGTAAAGAGATCAACAATTGATTATAATTCATCTTGAGGGGAACATGAGTGCGTGTAACAAAGTTTAAGATAATTAATCCAATAGCTACTGAAGTCATTTCTTAATAACATACATTTCAGCCTGCTGGTGGTGCGAGAAGAGACGTCACGGTGGGATCCATCCTTTGGAGAACATGAAGTGTGTTAATAAACTCATGACAATCCAAAGTGGTGGACTGTGTGAACATTTTTAAGTATTCATTCTAGAGATAAGATGAGGGTCTGTACTGTAAATGTGTTGTGCATGTTAACAGTTTGATTTTTTGATGTCTGTTCTGTTCTGTGATTCACTGTCATTACATTAACTCCAGACCTGCAGACCAGACTGAGCAGCAGTGAGTCCAGGATTGACCAGCTGGAGACAGAAAATGCAGGTGATGAAGTGAAACGATGAATTTATTGTGAGCTCCAGAATAAAACTGTAAAAATCCACGTGGTATGGATGAGATAATTACGCTTCTTTTAGTCAAAGATGAAACATATATTGTGTATTTTAAACTTTGTTGGAATTGTATTGAACCTTTTTACAAAAATAAATCAAACTCATGTTTTTCAGTCCAAGCCACAGAACTGACATCTTTGAGAACTAGACTGACGACAACCGAGAGCAAAACAAGTGACCTAGAAAAAGAGAATGCAGGTCTGTGACTGACAAACATGAAGGTTTTATAACTCTCATGGTTTGTTATTGTCAATGATATTATTGCAAGTTTGTTAAGAATTACATGTGTTTCATTGAATGCAATTTAGTCTCAGTCTCTTTCAGTCACATTATGATTTAACCTTGTGATGGACATTTACAATAGTTTTGCACATCTTTGTGAGCGCTGGTTCAACCGAAGGGATGAGACTTAAAGTTACTGTAAACAATGTGTTGGTCTGTTCTGTGATTCACTGTCATTACATTAACTCCAGACCTGCAGACCAGACTGAGCGGCAGTGAGTCCAGGACTGAGCAGCTGGAGACAGAAAATGCAGGTGATGAAGTGAAACGATGAATTTATTGTGAGCTCCAGAATAAAACTGTAACAATCAACTTGGTATGGATGAGATGATTAAACTTCATTTAATCAAAGATAAAACATAGCTTGTGTATTTTAAACTTGGTTAGAAATGTGTTCAACCATTCACAAAAATAAATCATACTCATGTTTTTCAGTCCAAGCCGCAGAATTGACATCTTTGGGAACTAGACTGACGGCAACCGAGAGCAAAACAAGTGACCTAGAAAAAGAGAATGCAGGTCTGTGACTGACAAACATGAAGGTTTTATTACTTTCATGGTTTGTTATTGTCTATGATATTATTGCAAACTGTGTTAAAAGTTACATGTCTTTCATTGAATGCAATTTAGTTTCAGTCTTTTTCAGTCACATTGTTAATAACCCTTGTGATGGACATTTACAATAGTTTTGAACATCTTTGTGAGCGCTGTTTCAACAGAAGGGATGAGAGTCAAAGTTACTGTAAACAATGTGTTGGTCTGTTCTGTGATTCACTGTCATTACATTAACTCCAGACCTGCAGATCAGACTGAGCAGCAGTGAGTCCAGGATTGACCAGCTGGAGACAGAAAATGCAGGTGATGAAGTGAAACGATAAATTTATTGTGAGCTCCAGAATAAAGCTGTAACAATCCACGTGGTATGGATGAGATAATTACACTACATTTAATCAATAATAAAACATAGCTTGTGTATTTTAAACTTGGTTAGAAATGTATTCAGCCATCCACAAAAATAAATCAAACTCATGTTTTTCAGGCCAAGCCACAGAACTGACATCTTTGGGAACTAGACTGACGGCAACCGAGAGCAAAACAAGTGACCTAGAAAAAGAGAATGCAGGTCTGTGACTGACAAACATGAAGGTTTTATAACTTTACTCGTTTGTTATTGTCTATGATATCATTGCAGGCTTTGTTAAGACTTACATGTGCAGACCTGCCAACCTTGTCAAAATATTTTGAGTACCACCACTTTTTCGCAGACTTTTGCAACTCCATTGCTTTGCACGCAGTCATTTCCCCATTCACTGGCTGGAAATCGGTTATAAAACAATAAAACCTATATTTTTGAATACAATACTTTTAATGAAGAAAATATAGACATTTTGCACTCATCAATAGAAAACCAAAAAATGCTATGTCCTTCTCATGACAGCCTTTCAATGGAACACAGAAACACTTTCAAAACATGAAAATGCTGTTAATTATTAATTAATTAATAATATATAGTATATAATATCATAATATAATTAATTATCTTAATTTGGAATTTATTAAAATGGTAATAATTTACAATTTTTGGCAGGTTTGCAGCTCTGTCCCTTCCTGTTTTCGTCTCCCTCAACTGCCATGGCCAGGGGCGTGCACAGACATTTTGGGGGGCAGGTGCTCAGTGAAAAATAAGGGCACTTAATGTGGCATGTAGAACTGACAGCTGCATTATTATAGCATTGTGAGATTCAAAAAATAAGCCTACTGCTTCCCTGCTGTAGCTGCATAGAATAGAATAATAATAGTTTTAGTAAAAGCCTATTTTTTAAGGTTGAATATAGCCTATTAAGGTAAATACAAGATTACTGCAAGTCTTGTAACATAGAAATAACTTGTTACAAAAAATATAATTAGCTAAAATAGCTTAATGCCTAACTTAGTACAGCCAAACCACTTTGTGTAGTTAAAATAAAATGTGGACAGCTTTTAAGATATTTCAGTAAAATTAGAGGAACAGTTCAACTTAAAATCTGAGCTTTAAAATGCCCTTAACAGTGAACATGACTCTTGACTCTGACCTTTCATGTTCATCTTCCTCTTCCTCCTCGCTGCTGGTGGATGCTTTTATCCAGGAGAGCAGAGAGCTGCTCCCCTGGGCTGCCTGCTGTAGCTCCCTTTCTTTTTCCTTTCTTATCCTCTCCTTTCTAGGCATTATGCTGCAATTGGTTAATAAAAAGAGACCAACAATATGAATAAGACTGTTTGCTTATATTTCAACAAGGCACAGGGCTTCTTTTTCTGCAGGCAATTGGTAATTGCCTGTTTGTCATTTTGCAAATAAATTACTGCAAGTGTCAATTATGTAGCCTAATGTAAACCTACACAATAGCCGACTAAATATTCATCTCAAGTAAATATACTGATAGATTTACATGCTGTAGGATACCAATGACAAACTCTACCGGTGGTCATCATCACGTCATATCTATTATTGATTTTGGGTAGCGTCTAGTTTGTTAAGCAGGTGAGCAGTCGGCTAATTTATGCCCAGCTGTGTGGCGTTGAGACAGGCTACTTCACAACAGAGACAAATAAATGCAAGTTATAGCTTTGCAACTGAGGCTTAGGGGCAAACAACACACTTGACTCGATTCATTTATGTGTTACCTGGCCGGTGGGCAGGGGAGGAGGTGTGTTTGGGCTGCAGCTGTGCACTGTCTGCTGCTACAACGCGCCTCCGTTTGTGTCCGCTCTGCGCGTTCACATTGACAGAGGTGTGCGGGTGGGGTGGGAGGTGGAGGGAATATTAATTGGGGCATTATCACACGCTTATAATCGACGAGCACTTATAGATGATCATGTCAGCACCAAAAAAAAACGAACTTTCAAAAGGGCACTTGCTTGGTCCAGAGGGCAAAGGGCAGGTGCTTTAGCACCACCTAGTGTCTACCTGTGCACACCACTGGCCATGGCAGTGGTTGCAAAACTTGCTGCAAAAGATTTGTTGGCTACATGTTTAAACTGTATAAATAATCACATTCCTCCTTATATACAGGCCAACTCTATCTGCAATGGACATATATAAAGGCTAAAATACACACACACACACACACACACGGATGCACCGCTGCCTTTTCTTTCTCTTTTTTCTTTGACAATGCATTGGGGTCATTAGGGGAACATGATCGATAGATTTGCTAAGAAAAAACACCTCACAAAATTTTTTTTTTTTTCTTTTTTTCACTTAGACCTCGGCTCAAATGTTTCCACAGTGAAAGTAACGTTACGCGTAATGGTTCACATTTACCAAAAGCTGGCAGGTCCGCTGACACATGATGTTTCTGGGCTTCCCTCTTCCAAGGTGTCGGCGCGTAGTTCGATAATAAAGGATACTGCGGAGGCAAGGCCGGTTGGAAAATAGAGCGATCTTTATTAAAACAAAATCTAATGCCTTGAGTCCGATCAGAAGCGGTCGTGTTCTGATATTATCAAATCTGAGGACAAAACAATGCCAAAATGCTTGTCCTCTGCTCCATCAAAACCTCAGCCTTTTGCTCTTACGAGGTTTTTCCAAATGCCACCCCCTGGTCCTTCTGTCAGGGCCTTTTCTAAGAGTCTCGTCTGAAAGTCACCCACTTCTTCTGATTGGTTCCCTTGCCAAATTACTTAACAGAAGAACAAGGAGTTTGATCTGTGCTTAGTCATCTCCTATTATTCGGCATGCAGGTCAAGCTTAGCTAAGCACTTAATCATTTGTTACCTTTGACCCCTTACAGTTGGAAGCTACCTCCTGGACTTCTATTCACACAATGAAAATCAATTGGTCATGATTGAATTCAAACTAAGTGGGTCAGTCATGATTGAATCTAACTTAAGTAAGTCAGAATGTGTTGTCCTCCAGACACCTCACACACACACACACACACACACAGTCTACCTTTTTAAGCGCCAACTGCAGCGAGTGGGGAACAGAGGACGGAGGTGGCAGGGAGGAGGGGGGCGGGGATGTTACGGTTCGGTAGACTTGTTATTCTCCGCTTTTCTACAATGATTGGCTGACACTGCTTCACCACGCTGCTGCATCGTGTTGTCAGACAAAAGTACCGCACGTGCACGTTTGCCACAGAACTCACATGTCTGCAGCTTTTTGCGTAGTTTAGAGGGGCGAGTCGTACCAGTGTATTTAGATGTCAAATTGCGTACTTGCTATGCAAAATCCGTACAGGTTGGCAGGTCTGCATGTGTTTCATTGAATGCAATTTAGTTTCAGTGGCCCTCATTTATCAAAGGAACGAACAGCAGAAAACGTACGACCATTTCCACGCAAACTTCGGCATTTATCAATTTGGACGTGAGCAGAAGCTACAATCAGATCTCACGTCAGGTCTGAGCTAAAATCTGCAAATCTGAGTCTGTGGATTTGCGGTGCAGCACAGCAAAATCTGTCTGAGTCTGAAAATAATTATTAAACAAACCTCAGCTGTCATTAAGCATAAGCAGTCACATATTTAGAACAGATCAAAACGGATTCTTAAAACAAATAAAACAAAATTAAAAAAATTTTATGAAAAAAAAAAAAGCCCACGTTTTTACTGATACCACTTTTTTGTAAAATAAAATATAACAACTAATTAACGGAATACTTAGTAACCCCGCTGGCAAACCTGCTACAGAGCAGGAACGCAGATTCAATAGTGCGCACACACGCACACGGGTCACAGTGGAGCTGCTTAGGGTTGCTGAAGGGGGTGGCTCCGTCTCGGACCAGCAGGGGGAGCGCTGCTGTGTACCCCAGAGAAAGTGTGTAATATCACTTTGGCCTGTCCAGTTTTGCACAACATTGCATTAGTGAATGCAGTGCCTTTAATGTGCCGGCGCTGCCAGGATGCCAATCTCCATCTCAGAGATGTTTCTCTTCTTGCCAGTGTTTTTTCTCTCCATGTTCGTCCTCAGTGGCCGCGGCCTCCGAACCACGAATATTTAAGGGCTTAACATGTTAATGACGATCGAATTCAGCCACCGCATTTATCAAGACCCGATCATTCGTACGCAGGAATTGGCCAGATGCGAATGTTTCATAAATCACACGTGTGTCCTGTCGTAAGACCAATTCTGCGCTCGGATCTGCACCCATTTTCACGCAAGATTGATAAATGAGGGCCAGTGTCTTTGAGTCAATTATGATTTTACCTTCTGATGGACATTTACAATAGCTTTGCACATCTTTCTGAGCGCTGTTTCAACAGAATGGAGGAGAGTTAAAGATACTTTAAACAATGTGTTGCTCTGTTCTATGATTCACTGTCATTACATTAACTCCAGACCTGCAGACCAGACTGAGCAGCAGTGAGTCCAGGATTGACCAGCTGGAGAGAGAAAATGCAGGTGATGAAGTGAAACGATTAATTTATTGTGAGCTCCAGAATAAAACTGTAACAATCCACATGGTATGGATGAGATACATATGCTACATTTAATCAATAATAAAACATAGCTTGTGTTTTCTAAACTTGTCTAGAAATGTATTCAACCATTCACCAAAATACATCAAACTCATGTTTTTCAGTCCAAGCCACAGAACTGACATCTTTGGGAACTAGACTGACGACAACCGAGAGCAAAACAAGTGACCTAGAAAAAGAGAATGCAGGTCTGTGACTGACAAACATGAAGGTTTTATAACTTTCATGGTTTGTTATTGTCTATGATATTATTTTAATCTGTGTTAACAGTGTACTATGCTTTCTTCACAAACCAAACTCTCTTTGACTTGAAAACATTTTGACCTGATCATGGAACTAGATGAAAAGTTAAGAGATCAACAATTGATTATAATTCATCCCAAGGGCAACATGAGTATGTGTAACAAAGTTACAGGTAATTAATCCAACAATTATTGAGATAATTTCTCAATAGCACACATTTCAGCCTCCTGGTGGAGTGAGAAGAGACGTCAGGGACGCCATGGTGGGATCCATCCTTTGGAGAACATGATGTGTGTTCATAAACTCATGACAATCCAAAGTGGTGGACTGTGTGAACATTTTTAAGTATTCATTCTGGAGATAAGATGAGGGTCTGTACAGTAAATGTGTTGTGCATGTTAACAGTTTGATATTTTGATGTCTGCTCTGTTCTGTGATTCACTGTCATTACATTAACTCCAGACCTGCAGATCAGACTGAGCAGCAGTGAGAGTGAACTTCTCATCAGCAAGTCCAGGATTGACCAGCTGGAGAGAGAAAATTCAGGTGATGAAGTGAAACGATGAATTTATTATTAATCCAGAATAAAGCTGTAACAATCCACATGGTATGGATGAGATAATAATGCTATAATCAATGAGAAAACATAGCTTGTGTTTTTTAAGATTGTTTAGAAATGTATTCAACCATTCTCAAAAAATAAATCATACTCATGTTTTTCAGTCCAAGCCACAGAACTGACATCTTTGGGAACTAGACTGACGTCCTCCGAGAGCAAAACAAGTGACCTAGAAAAAGAGAATGCAGGTCTGTGACTGACAATCATGAAGGTTTTATAACTTTCATGGTTTGTTATTGTTGATAATTTTATTGCAGACTTTGTTAAGAATTACATATGTTTCATTGAATGCAATTTAGTTTCAGTCTCTCTCAGTCACATTATGATTAAACTTGTGATGGACATTCACAATAGTTTTGCACATTTTTGTGAGCGCTGGTTCAACAGAAGTGATGAGAGTTAAAGTTACTTTGAACAATGTGTTGGTCTGTTCTGTGATTCACTGTCATTACATTAACTCCAGACCTGCAGACCAGACTGAGCAGCAGTGAGTCCAGGATTGACCAGCTGGAGACAGAAAATGCAGGTGAGGGTTGTATCAACTGACACACACACACACACACACACACACACACACACACACACACACACACACACACACACACACACACACTTTGCAATCTTAGTCTGATTAAGTTGAATTTTTAAATTATATGTTCTTCTTTGTGTCATCAGAGAAACCAAAGGTGGCCTTCTACACAGCTCTGACTGATGCAGGAACTCTTGGACCATACAACACAGCCATCACACTTAAATACAGCAAGGTCTTCACCAACATTGGCAATGCTTACAATCCATCTACAGGTAACATACTGCAGCTCACATGTGGACATTTTACATACATCAGTTGTTCCTGTTTTTCATTTTCTGCTCTCACTCTGTAGGTTTCTTCACAGCACCAGTCAAAGGTGTCTACAATCTCCAGTTCACTGTGTGTGGTGACTATACAGGTTATGTAGGTGTACAAGTGTTCAAGAACAACCGAAGGATTATGGCTAATGTGGAGTCAAAACATGATGCAGGTTCTGAGTACTTCACTAACTCTCTGGTGTTGGAGCTGACAGCAAGAGATACAATTCACCTGGTTCTCCCATCAGGCTGGTCTATCTATGACAGCAGTAGCAACCACAGCACCTTCAGTGGCTCCCTTCTCTTCACACTGTGAGGATGTTGTTCAGGCTGCTGTGTGACTGATTTGTCACAAACCCTGTTGTTATTGGCTGAACTGTGAATCTTTATAAAATGCTGATATATCTCAGCACTGCTGCCTCCAGGACAACTTTCTGTACATTCACTGCATGTATCAAATAATGTGATTCTCAATCAGACTTCACTTTTGTGTCGTCACATGAAAACAATTTTAAATAAATCAAAGTTGCATTCAAGTGTTTGGATTCTGTTTGTCATCATTGACTGTTGGCTGTGAAGCCTGAGATGAGTTTTATAGATTCACTACATGAGTCTCATTCTGACCTTTTGCATCTCAGGCCTCCTTATTAAAATAAATTAGATGACCCTCCATTTTTACTTCAACACAACATGAAGTTACTACAAAGTCTGTGTGATTTACTGCAGCTGACTCTCTCTGTATATCAGAGTAATACCGCCCTCTGGTGGTGAAAGATTTGTACTGCATCAAAGAGTTTGAACAGACCTGAGAGGGTGTGTGGCCTGAACACTTCCAATCAACTGTTGGTACATATCAACATACATTGTGAAAATACTGTATTTGGTTGAAGATCTGCATTGAAAATAAACACAGTGGAAGTTAGTTCTAGTGACTGAGTGATGCAAGTGCACAATGTGTTCAACACTTATGAGAGTTTATGTCAAAACAACCACAAATACAAGAATTCTAATCCCTTATATGTCATGATCACATTAATATGTGTGACACTGATTCAGGAAGTTTTTTATGTGCTGTTTTTCCTTTTTGAGCCTTTAAGGGACATTTATCTGTAAGATGGTCAGATGTAGAATCTCGCCTAATAACAAGTTACACAATAATGCCCTTAACAACACTTTTGGTCAGGGAAGTATTTTAAATTCAATAACGGCTTTAGGCAAAGTTTTTGCATAAGATTATTGGCAAATCGTTTATTTTTTTCTTTTTCAGGCTGTTGAAAAAGTATGAAAAACAATAATATCCTTAAGAAATTGTAAATATGGAAGTTTTTGGTCATTTTCTTTCAAACGAGCAAAGTATTTTTCAAACTTAGCTTTTAAAAAAATAATATATCAAAACAAATTCCCAACTTTCTGATTATTAAATTAACAAACTCTCATTAAATGTGACTAAAAAAAATACACTCACGATTGGGCCTGGAAAATATGGCCTTACACTAATAACTTATTTTCTAACACATGATACATACGAGGACATTCTGAAATCTCCTGCAAAAGAAAAAATCAAATATGACAATATTTTTGACTAAATACCTCAACATTATTGTGACAGTGATGTAGGGGTGACTGTTGTTATCAGAATATAGTAACACAGTGAGATTTTTGTTAAATAATCATCACTAATGTGGATTTAATGTCTTAACTGGGTAAAGACGAGTATTAAAACATGTAGAACAAACTGCTGAGTTCAGAAGATGATATCACTTCACTGTGATGCAGCTTTTAAACACTTCACGTCCATCTAACAGTCCAAAATGTGAAACAATAAAGCATCTAGTCTCAGGATATGTTATCAATACATTGCCCAGCCCTGATTAAAGATCATTCTTGATCAATGACGTATAATGTGAAGAACAACATGGTGATCTTGCTCCTAAACGTATTAATTGCAACTTAGAACAAAAGTTTGACGAGTGGACGTGTGCAGGAGCAGCGTCTCCTTGTGACACTCCATCAGTGTTCCATCTTTGTTTTGGTCTTTCATTTGTGTTTGCTTGCAGTTTTTGTAACTCACTTCATGAACTGCCTTTTCTGAAAACATCACACAGGTGCCTTTTTATAGTTTCTAGTGCCTCAAAGTGATGGTTAATAGAAGTGTAGTATACAGCTACAGGCTTCAGCTCTGTCATTTCAAGTTTTTATATTTTGTACTCTAGACTGTCGATGTGCCTTGAACTTTATTTTGTACTTTTTATGATTTGAGTTACTGAGGTTTTATTTGGTATCATGTCCTCGTGTGTGTCAGCGTGAACTTTAAAATTTGATTCTGATTCGCAGAACGGCAGATTTACGGCTTTTCCATTTTCCTGCCAAATTCAAGTCCTGTGTTTATAACAATTAGGTTTATTTTGAAGTGACAGAAGATTCTCCTGCACAACAAAAGTTTTGTCAGTGATTTGGAACCCCAGATTATTTTTTGTATAAATCATTTCAATACAACAGTGATCATACAACAGTGTTTCTGTGTTTTCTGATGATTGTGCAGACATTTGGAGTCACAGTATATCATACACAACTAGAATTGCACTCTGTGGAGCGCTGACCCCCGTCAAGGCCCAACAGTTACTCACAGATTGCAGCGACATAAATACACCTGATTTCTTTTCATCAAGACCAATGACTTATTCTCTGAGAAAATAAGGAAAAAATATGAAAAGCGCCCTATTTCACAACGTGGGGTCCATCCCTTCAGCTGGAAGAGTTAGTGGGGTCTATTCTGGGCTGAGACCCATCGTCCTTCTGAGTTTTAATGGAGATCACCTCCATAGTTTTTATGTCATCCTGCTGACAAATGAGCAGATGCAGATGAAAACATCCTCCGAAGTAAGGAGATTACAGAATAAGTAAAAATTGGCCAACTGATGATTTCGTACTCGCAACATATAGGGGGCAGTATATCACCAGAGTCAACGCTAACTGCTGCCAAGTGTTGCTGCTGCTACCTATTAGCTAGCCATGGAGCTAGTGGTGAGTGGAGCTGAGAGCACCGGGGAAGTGTTGGTGTAAACACAAAGAAGTTTTAATGCCAGACAGGTCAGGACTAGCTGGTTAGTGTTGTAACTCGACTACACTTTTCTCGGTTGGTCCAAAAGATTTAAAAGGTCAAAAAAAGTCAGCAGGAGTCTTCAAGGCTGAGTGCAGCAGAACTTTATTTGCCGGCAAACAAAGCACGAGATCAGACACAGACAAAATCTGTGAAAAAACAAACTGACCCGAGGTTCAAAGCATTGAGCGTCCTCTTTTAAACCCAAAAACTGGGAGTGTCTTATCAGGTTTCATGGCCTCAACCAATCCCTACTCTTCTTTATTTCTGCTGACACTGCTATTTTTCTCTGGAAAATCCCTGTTCTTCCTTCTGCACCTGCGCGAAGCTCAGCGTAAATGACTCCAGTATCTTCGACTCCGTGCACAGCTGCACGTACAAAAACCCACAAATATCATTACACGTAACAGACTGAGCAACAACAGTTGAACACTGCACTGAATAATAATGCTGTTATGTTTATTTAATCTATAATGGAGATTAAGAGTGAAAAACACGTTTTTATAGATTAGTTGTTTGCTACAACTGCACGAAAAATATATGACAGTCTGCATTTTGTGATGAAGTTTTTGATGGCAGATGTTGTGGTGTAGAGGCTCATGGGAAATATTCACACTGTATAAGAACAAAGATGTGGATACGTTTTTTAAATACTTTTGTCTTTTTACTCACTGAGTTGAGTCAGCCACACATGCAGCATCAGGATCAGTGTGTGTCTGTGTGTGTATTAATAAACACAGTGTTGACACAGTTGTGACTACATGAGAGGGTGTCACAGGCTTCATGCCTCAACCAATCCCTACTCTTCTTTATTTCTGCTGACTCTGCTATTTTCCTATCGAAAACTCTCGTTCTTCCTTCTGCACCTGTGTGAAGCTTTGGCCCACGTGCAGAACTGCACATAGACCAGTTGCTCTTCACCTCACTTTGTTTTTTTATGCCAGGTTGCACGTGTTTACATTTTCATTTCACACTTCACATCATCACACTACAGCAGCTTTAATCAGTAGATGCACATTTCAATCAGCTGGTGTCCAGTAATATGTTTCAGCAACTCTTTCACACTTGATTACCCTTCATTTCTTTTACTTTTATCATTATAACAGTTATTATCAGTTATCATTAGTCACTATTTCCTAACTATGGTTATTTTATACTACAAAGGAATATTAATCAGAAGAGAAATATCTTCTTTTTATGCCTAAACAAATGAAATAAACAAACTGACCTTAAACGACGGCACAGTTTCATTCTGTTTTACTTTGTTTATATGTGGCGGACCCTGCCACCTTTCTGGCTTCTAACAGTGTGTATTCAGGTTTAGAAAAAATAGATATTTCTGAGTTTGTATTATTACATCATTAAGATAATAACTGTTGAGATTCTGACTTTTAATTTCTTCTCCAAAACTACAAAGTGCCCCTTAAGCTAAATAACACAGTTCAATATATAACATCATAAAGGCTCTGTATCTTTGTATTGTATAAAGATAAAAAGCCTATTTTTTCCTTATATCATGCCCAAATATAGTGTCACTACACTCACAGCAGTTCTACAGTATATATTCCATAGTGTGATGTCTTTATACAAAATGAATGAATATGCTCAGATAGATGTTCATGTCTGCCTTCAGCATTTTTGCTCAAAGTCACTGGTTTTACTTCAAACTCATCTGAATAGGATGTGGCTGTTCTGGACTACCGTGCACCGAGTCTGGCAGCAAACAGCATCTCCACACATTTCAGCGGCGATCGTGAGGCGGCTGTCGTGTTGGATGTGGCCTGTGGCACCGGACTGGTGGCACAACAGGTGAACCTACAAGACCAAAAGTCATCCTCTCTATAAAATATGACTTCTGTGTCGATCTCTAGTTTGTTTGGTAAATGTAAAGATGTGTTTTCTTCTTTGCATCAGAACTTTTATTTGAGGGTTTTTCTTTTCTTGGTTCTGTGATTTAGAACCTCAGTTTTTATTTTCCAGATTCACATTCAGTGGATTTGACCAGACTGACATTCAACTAAATGTGCGTCTGTTGAACAGATGAAGAGACATGGATTTGGACATTTTGTGGGTATTGATGGAAGCCAGGCTATGCTGGAGGTGGCCAGAGGGAGCAGGTTGTACCAGGACCTGAAGCAGTGCATGCTGGGAGAAGGGCAGCTGCCTGTGCAGTGGGGTAATTTTATTGATATTGTTTTGTGTTTACTCTGTCACAGTAATACATGTTTACATATCATCAATCCTATATGATTGTTTGTGATCGACTTTATTATGAAAAGATCTCTAGAATTATGGCCATTAAATATCATTCATCTATAGTATTGTTATTATTATTAGTCAGTGGGGCCCCAAGGGTTGATGTTAGTTCCATCATCTCTAAAGCAACAATAGTGGAAGTCACATGCGCCGCCCCAGCCCCCTCCACACACACACACACACACCTACACACACCTACACACACACACACACACACACACACACACACACACACAAACGCACACGGCCCGACAATCAATCCAGAATGCCTAGAGATGGATGGAAAAAATTATTTTGTTGCAGAATGTTTGAGACACTACAGGATAGTTTATACATGCTGAAATAATAAATCATAAGTAAATACAGCTAGCTTTTTTGTTTACTCTTAATCTATTAGGCTGCAGCTTTGTGGCAGTTTTCTTTATTGTAATTCTGCACCATAAATGATAGTTTGGCTATCATTATAATATATACAAGCTCTATATAGTACGACTATAAACTTTATAGGCTGTGTTCACAGACACCTGTCTTTCTGGGTTCTGTGTGCAATCATTAATAATATAAAATCAATCAATGAATATATATGTTTACACAGAGGTGTGTGTGTGTGTGTGTGTGTGGTGACCATTGAGCCAAATAATTACACATTGCTCAAATGTAAACAGCAGTGAAATAAACTTAAAACATGGCCTGCTCTTGGGTTTTTCCTTGCAAAGGTGGAGAAGGAAGCAGCAGCAGCACTGGTACCACAGGTGCTCCTGCAGAACTGGAGAGCGTCGATACACAGTCAGAAACAGAGCAGGACCTCCCAGGTACCACTTAGAGCACACATAGTATGCTTTTAGATTAATAGGTGATTTGTTAATGAAACTATCAGTAGGAGTGTAATCAGGAGGTATACAATTGATGACTGCATAATATGTAATACAAGTTTATGATCAGGCTATACTTGCAATGTCAGTCTCATTCTGCAGAGCAACCAGAAGTGGTATTTGAGGAAGAGAGAGAGAGAGAGAGAGAGAGAGAGAGAGGTTCAGAGTCCAGCACAGGGGAAAATTCTTTTAACTATCAAATAGGGTTAGAATACACAACTAGAGATATGGTGGGCTGCATGAAAAGGATGGCCTGGAATGGCATCAAATTCGCGGCCTGAATTATTGTCCCAGTCCGCCACTGAATGGATTTCTTTTATAGATATGAGAAACATGTAATGACTGAAGGTGTTTTTCTGTTTACTGTGCATTAATATCTGCATTAATTAAAGATTAAGCATTTCATGACACACTGTGAAGATTTAAGATTCAGATTTTCTATTTAAAGGCAATAAAAGCACAAATCTTTATAACTAAAAAAGATTTTGGTTGGCTAGGTGAGAAACAACATTGAAGGAAACAGACTGATGAAAAATTTAAGAAAACAATGTGGACAAATTGAAACAACATTATGTATTAGTTGGCATTTTGTGTAATTCAGCATAAAAATCTGACCCTTAACTTTTGACCCCTGACCCACTCTCAGGTTGATCACAGTGCTCAATCCAAGCATGATTTTCATATTAATTTAGAACATTTGTAAGAGAATGAGCTCAGAAGAGTCGAAGTGAAGACATGTCCGTGTGTGTGTATTAATAAACACAGTGTTGACACAGTTGTGACTACATGAGAGGGTGTCACAGTTAAAGTGTTCCTCCAGCCTGTAGCAGCTTGTATTTTCTCACCAGCACAGAGAACATATTGAATAATCTGAGGCCTTGAATCAAACTGTCAAACAAGAAACACTTGTTGTTTTTCCCATTCGTTCAGCCAGCTGAAGTTTGGAGACGATATAAGACAGACCCACTCTACCACTGTACCTTTGTGGAGACGATGAGGGTTGTTGTTGGTTTGCTGTTGTTGCTGCTCGGTCTGTGTGGATCAGGGGCTCAGGGGGAGGCTGGAGGCCTCGGTGAGGTGGCTGAGATCAACCAGAACACAGATCCAAAAGATCTAGCTGAGGAATCGGCCGAGCAGACCACAAAGCAAACCACCTGTGACATCTGGACGGAGCTGAGGGCACTGAGAGACATGGTGGTGGAGCAAAAGGTTCATGTGGAGCTGCTGCAGAGAGAGAATTCAGGTACAGACTGATTACTTTTCCTGTTCAGTGATGATCATGTTCCACTGAAGTGTGTCAGTGTGTTGATGTACTTACTGTGAGCTCAAGAAAAAGCTTTCAACATCCATATGATATGTATGATACTAACTTCATTTAATGACAAATACAACAGGTATATGTTTTGATTTTTTTGTACTTTAAAAACTTTAAAACATTTTGACTGACGACCACCGAGAGCAAAACAAGTGACCTAGAAATAAAGAATGCAGGTCTGTGACTGACAAACATGATATGATGCAAAGATTTTAATTCTCACTATGAAGAATGTGTTGAATGAATTCTGTTTCAGTTGATAAAGGTGGAGTGGAGTTGTTTTTAATGACTTTATAGACAATGAATAATCACTTCTACCTGTAATTTTAAATCTGGTATGATGAGGTAAGCAGATAAGACGAGAGTCAAGTCACTTTACATGATTGTTGTTCATGCAGTTATATTTTGATGTCTGCTCTGTTCTGTGATTCACTGTCATTACATTAACTCCAGACCTGCAGACCAGACTGAGCAGCAGTGAGAGTGAACTTCTCATCAGCAGGTTCAGGATTGACCAGCTGGAGAGAGAAAATGCAGGTGATGAAGTGAAACAATGAATTTATTGTGAGCTCCAGAATGAAGCAATCCACGTGGTATGGATGAGATAATTATGCTACATTTAATCAATGGTAAAATATAGTCTGTGTATTTTAAGCTTGTGAGAAATGTATTCAACAATTCACAAAATAAATCAAACTCATGTTTTTCAGTCCAAGCCACAGAACTGACATCTTTGGGAACTAGACTGACGACAACCGAGAGCAAAACAAGTGACCTAGAAAAAGAGAATGCAGGTCTGTGACTGACAAACATGAAGGTTTTATAACTTTCATGGTTTGTTATTGTCTATGATATTATTGCAAACTGTGTTAAGAATTACATGTGTTTCATTGAATGCAATTTTTGTTCCAGTCTCATTTAGTCACATCATGATTCAACCTTGTGATGGACATTTACAATAGTTTTGCACAGCTTTCTGAGCGCTGGTTCAACAGAAGGGATGAGAGTTAAAGTTACTGTAAACAATGTGTTGCTCTGTTCTGTGATTCACTGTCATTACATTAACTCCAGACCTGCAGACCAGACTGAGCAGCAGTGAGTCGAGGATTGACCAGCTGGAGACAGAAAATGCAGGTAAGGGTTGAACACACACACACACACACACACACACACACACACACACACACACACACACACACATTTAGTCCAGGTTAAGTTCAATGATACAGATGTTCTTCTTTGTGTCATCAGAGAAACCAAAGGTGGCCTTCTACACAGCTCTGACTGATGACGGACGAGTTGGACCATACAACACAGACATCACACTGAAATACAGCAAGGTCTTCACCAACATTGGCAATGCTTACAATCCATCTACAGGTAACAAACTGCAGCTCACATGTGGACATTTTCTTTTTTTTGTGATCAGTATTTTTTATTGTTTTAGAACAAAGACAGAACAACACACCAGACAGTCATCAACCCAAACCTACAAGAAAGAGAAAGACACAAACAATAAAAAGGAAAAACAATATTACACAATAAAACAAAAAACGAACCTAACTCTGCAGACACAGACTGCATAAGAAAATAATTAACAATGCAAAATATTATTGGGTAGTTGAAAGTTAAATTAAAAATGACAAAAAGACAGACATTCATATGCATTTGCACATATATAACAATACTTTGGCAGATGAGTAGACACTTAAGCAGCATGTATCACAATTCAGAATAATTTCTTAAAAATTTGAGCTGGTCTGTTGTGACCTAGTTATATTGAGGACCTTTGATAAAGGAGATGTAATTCCCCCACTTTGCAGTGTATTTATCTACCTGATTAGTCAACCTAAAGGAAAGGTGCTCATGTGCGGCCACTATACCAAGCTGAGAAAACCATATCCTGACTGACGGCAGGGAGGTCGCTTTCCATTCTGTCACAATAAGTTTTCTCCCCAACATAAGGGATGTCTGGACCCAGTCTGCCTGTGACCCAGGAAGATGTTTCAAAGGGAGAGGGTCACCAAGTACAAACAAATTCGGGCACAATGGAATATCTAATTTGAAGATAATTTTTATATTCTCATGGATAGCGGTCCAAAATTTATGTACTACAGAGCAGGACCACATCATATGGAAAAGGGTGCCAACACCCACCCTGCACCTCCAGCAGTTTGGGCTGTCTCTTAATTTTGCCCTAAATAACCTTGAGGGGGACCAGTATACCCTGTTTATTATCTTAAACTGTACTAGTCTAGTTCTGAGTTCCCGAGATAATTTTTTATTGTTCTTTCAAATGTTATTCCATTCCTGCGTAGTGAAAGATAGATTAAGGTCCGTCTCCCAGACTGATTTAAGATTAAGGCCAGGATTATTAAAACATTTAAGCAGCATGGATAATATTTGGAAGCCTTGTGACCAGTACCAAATATTTTATCTACATTAGAGAGGACATCAGAATTAGGCGGGGCGGATGAAGTGGAGCCAAATGTTTGAGTTAGAAGGTGCCTAATTTGAAGATATCTCCAGAACTGCTGCTGGTGGAGACCAAATTGTTGCTTCAGTGCCGCAAATGATTTAATTATGCCTTTGTCATATAAATCCCCTAGTACCAAAATACCGCTATCTACCCACTGCTTCCAAAGAAATGGTTTCTTCTCTATTTTTAATCTAGGGTTAAGCCAGATGCTTGCTGATAAATTCAGTTGGGGGTTAGATTTAATCTTAATTGAAATTATTTTCCAAATCGATTGCATGTTCGCAAGTATGGAATGAGTCTGCGCTTCATCAGACAATACTGCTGAGATAAAGTGGATGGGAGGTAGTGAATCGCATAGAGTGCTTTCTATGCAGTGCCGGGGCGGAGCTCGCTCTGGAGGCAGGCACCAGTGGGCAAGATGTCTGAGACCAAATGCATAATAATATAGCAAAAGATTAGGAATACCCAGCCCCCCCTGGTCAAATGGCCTTTGTAGTTTATGTAAATTAAGTCTGGGGCGCTTGCCGTTCCAGAGAAATTTGTTGCAAAGCTTGGCAAATCTTTTAGAATATTTGAGTGGAATTCTAACTGGGAGGGCTTGGAGAATATAATTAAATTTATGTATACAGGACATTTTTAAAACATTGGCTTTCCCAAATAGTGACAAATAAAGTGGGGCCCATCTATCAATATCTGCCTCAAGTTGGCTCAACCCGAGGTTCTATATTAACCTTTGCTATGTCGGCTAACTTAGGTAGGATAGTAACACCCAAGTATTTGATTCCATTGCTAGGCCATGACAATTCCCCTCTTTGGAACAATGACTTGGGACAGTGCAAGGTCAGGGGAAGAACCTCTGATTTCGACCAATTAACTTTGTATCCTGACAGATAAGAGAAAATGTCTATAAATTTGAAGAGCGCGGGAAGTGAGTGTTCAGGCTCAGAGATGAAAACCAGGATGTCGTCTGCATATAACATAAGTTTATGGACTAACATGTGGACATTTTACATACATCAGTTGTTCCTGTTTTTCATTTTCTGCTCTCACTCTGTAGGTTTCTTCACAGCACCAGTCAAAGGTGTCTACAATCTCCAGCTCACTGTGACTGCTTTCCATGTTGGTACTATAGGTGTAGATGTGTACAAGAATAACCAAAGGATTATGGCTAGTAGGGAGATGAACAACAACGATAGGGTTCCTGAGTATTTCACTAAGTCTCTGGTGTTGGAGCTGACAGCAGGAGATGAAATTCACCTGGTTCTCCCATCAGGCTGTTCTATCTATGATGACTATAATAACCAGAGCACCTTCAGTGGCTCCCTTCTCTTCACACTGTGAGGATGTTGTTCAGGCTGCTGTGTGACTGATTTGTCACAAACCCTGTTGTTATTGGCTGAACTGTGAATCTTTATAAAATGCTGATATATCTCAGCACTGCTGCCTCCAGGACAACTTTCTGTACATTCACTGCATGTATCAAATAATGTGGTTCTCAATCTGACTTCACTTTTGTGTCGTCACATGAAAACAACATTCAAATAAATCAAAGTTGCATTCAAGTGTTTCTGTCTGTTCTCACTGACTGTAGGCTGTAAAGCCTGAGAGAGGTTTCATTGATTCACTACATGAGTCTTATTTCAGCCGTTCTTTATTCAAAATGATTTAGATGACCCTTCATTTTCATATTTGAATGTTTAGTGTAAAAATAAAAATGTATCTCCTTGAATCGGCACCTTATCGTGGTGGAGGGGTTTGAGCACCCGAATGATCCTAGGAGCTATGTTGTCCGGGGATTAATGCCCCTGGTAGGGTCTCCCAAGGCAAACAGGTCCTAGGTGACGGGTCAGACTAAGATCGGTTCACTCGCCCCTAATGACAGAAAGAACAACAAGGACGTGCACGTCGCCCGGATCGGCGTCACCGGGGCCCTACCCCTGAGCCAGGCCTGGGGTTGGGGCTCGCAGGCGAGCGCCTGGTGGCCGGGTCTTTGCCCACGGGACCCGGCCGGGCGCAGCCTGAACGAGCAACGTGGGCTTGCCCTCCCGTGGGCTCACCACTCGCGGGAGGGTTCAGAAGGGGCCGGTGCAGTGGGATATGGGTGGCAGTCGTGGGCGGGGGCCCCGGCGGCCCAATCCCCGGATGGTGACTCTAGCCATGGGGACATGGAATGGGGAAAGAGCCTGAGCTGGTGCGGGAGGTTGAGCGGTACGGGCTAGAAATAGTCGGGCTCACCTCCACGCACAGTCTGGGCTCTGGAACCCAACTCCTTGAGAGAGGCTGGACTCTCTTCTACTCTGGAGTTGCCCGCGGGGAGAGGCGGCGAGCTGGTGTGGGCTTGCTTATAGCCCCCCAGCTCAGCCGCCATGTGTTGGAGTTCTCCCTGGTGAACGAGAGGGTCGTTTCCCTGCACCTTCGGGTCAGGGATAGGACTCTCACCGTTGTCTCGGCTTATGGGCCAAGCAGCGGTGCAGAGTACCCGACCTTCTTGGAATCCCTGGGAGGGGTACTGGAGAGTGCTCCAACCGGGGACTCCGTTGTTCTCCTGGGGGACTTCAACGCCCACGTGGGCGACGACAGTGTTACCTGGAGGGGTGTGATTGGGAGGAACGGCCTCCCCGATCTGAACCCGAGTGGTGTTTTGTTACTGGACTTCTGTGCTAGTCACAGTTTGTCCATAACGAACACCATGTTCAAGCATAAGGGTGTCCATATGTGCACGTGGCACCAGGACACCCTAGGCCGGAGATCAATGATCGACTTTGTGGTCGTGTCATCTGACCTCCGGCCGTATGTCTTGGACACTCGGGTGAAGAGAGGGGCTGAGCTGTCAACTGATCACCACCTGGTGGTGAGTTGGATCCACTGGCGGGGGAGGAAGCCGGACAGACCTGGCAGACCCAAACGTATCGTGAGGGTCTGCTGGGAACGTCTGGCAGAACCCTCCGCCAGGGAGATCTTTAACTCCCACTGCCGGGAGAGCTTTGACCAGATCCCGAGGGATGCTGGGGACATTGAGTCCGAATGGACCATGTTCTCTACTTCCATAGTTGACGCGGCTGTCCGGAGCTGTGGCCGTAAGGTCTCCGGTGCCTGTCGCGGCGGCAATCCCCGAACCCGGTGGTGGACCCCGGAAGTAAGGGTTGCTGTCAAGCTGAAGAAGGAGTCCTACCGAGCCTGGCTGGCCCGGGGGACTCCTGAGGCAGCTGACGGGTACCGGCAGGCCAAGCATGCGGCAGCACGGGCAGTCTCGGAAGCAAAAACTCGGGTCTGGGAAGAGTTCGGGGAGGCCATGGAGGAGGACTACCGGTCGGCCTCGAAGAAATTCTGGCAAACCATCCGGCGCCTCAGGAGGGGGAAGCAGTCCTCCACCAACACTGTTTACAGCGGAGGTGGGGAGCTGTTGACCTCGACTGGGGACATCGTCGGGCGGTGGAAGGAATACTTCGAGTATCTCCTCAATCCCACTGACACGCCTTCCATAGAGGAAGCAGAGGCTGGGGACTCAGAGATTGACCCATCCATCACCCAAGCCGAAGTCACTGAGGTAGTCCGGAAGCTCCTCGGTGGCAAAGCACCGGGGCGGATGAGATCCACCCTGAGTACCTCAAGTCTCTGGATGTTGTGGGGCTGTCTTGGCTGACACGTCTCTGCAGCATCGCGTGGCAGTCGGGGACAGTGCCTCTGGACTGGCAGACCGGGGTGGTGGTCCCCCTATTTAAAAAGGGGGACCAGAGGGTGTGTTCCAACTATCGGGGGATCACACTCCTCAGCCTCCCTGGGAAAGTCTATTCCAGGGTACTGGAGAGGAGAATTCGGCCGATAGTCGAACCTCGGATTCAGGAGGAACAATGCGGTTTTCGTCCTGGCCGTGGAACACTGAACCAGCTTTATACCCTCCGCAGGGTG
This sequence comes from Sparus aurata, assembly GCF_900880675.1. NCBI lineage: Eukaryota > Metazoa > Chordata > Actinopteri > Spariformes > Sparidae > Sparus > Sparus aurata. The sequence continues at coordinate 4,233,435 of NC_044199.1, forward strand.
CTCGAGGGTTCATGGGAGTTTGCCCAACCAGTCCACATGTGTTTCATGGACTTGGAGAAGGCATTCGACCGTGTCCCTCGTGGCATTCTGTGGGAGGTGCTCCGGGAGTACGGGGTCGGAGGCCCTCTGTTAAGGGCTGTACGGTCCCTGTACGACCGGAGCAGGAGCTTGGTTCGCATTGCCAACAGTAAGTCAGACCTGTTCCCAGTGCATGTTGGACTCCAGCAGGGCTGCCCTTTGTCACCGGTTCTGTTCATTATTTTTATGGACAGAATTTCTAGGCGCAGCCACGGGCCAGAGGGGATCTAGTTCGGGAGCCATTGGATCTCATCTCTGCTTTTCGCGGATGATGTGGTCTTGTTGGCTCCTTCGAGCCGGGACCTCCAGCATGTCCTGGGGCGGTTTGCAGCCGAGTGTGAAGCGGCTGGGATGAGAATCAGCACCTCCAAATCCGAGGCCATGGTTCTCGACTGGAAAAAGGTGGCTTGCTCCCTCCAGGTGGGAGGAGAGTTCCTGCCTCAAGTGGAGGAGTTTAAGTATCTTGGGGTCTTGTTCGCGAGTGAGGAAAGGATGGAGCGTGAGATTGACAGGCGGATCGGTGCAGCGGCCGCAGTAATGCGGTCGTTGTATCGGTCTGTCGTGGTGAAGAGATTTACCAGTCAATCTACGTTCCGACCCTCATATGGCCATGAACTTTGGGTCATGACCGAAAGAATAAGATCCCGGATACAAGCGGCCGAAATGAGTTTCCTCCGCAGGGTGGCAGGGCGCTCCCTTAGAGATAGGGTGAAGAGCTCTGTCACCCGGGAGGAGCTCGCGGTAGAGCCACTGCTCCTCCACATCGAGAGGAGCCAGCTGAGGTGGCTCGGGCATGTTTCAGATGCCCCCGCGACCCGGCCCCGGATGATGCGGACGAAAATGAATGGATGGATGGATGGAAGATAAAGAAAAAACATTACCAAATATGAGTCACTCAAAGTTGAATGTATGAATATCTGACCCCTGACCGTTGACTCCTGACCACAGTTCAGCAGTCTGAAGGATCTTTGTATTGTCCAAACTGAGTTGAAGTATTCAGGGAACCACCAGAGGGCTCCAGAGAACAGATATTAACTTTCTCTGGGCTTTAAATAATGTATGAGACATAAACAAAATCATTACTGGGATGTAAAAGACAATCACAATGTTCCTACAGAGGAAATTATCTAATTAATTCATAAGCCTAATACATCAGAGATAATGAGACACAAGTGAGACAGAGTGAAGAAAAAGTTGAACTCACTCACTGAGTTTAATCAGATAACCCTCAGTCACACTAGAAGGCCTCAGCATCAGGATCATGTCTGTGTCTGTGTGTTTGTCTCTCTGTGTGTATTAATAAACACAGTGTTGACACAGTTGTGACTACATGAGAGGGTGTCACAGTTAAAGTGTTCCTCCAGCCTGTAGCAGCTTGTATTTTCTCACCAGCACAGAGAACATATTGAATAATCTGAGGCCTTGAATCAAACTGTCAAACAAGAAACACTTGTTGTTTTCCCATTCGTTCAGCCAGCTGAAGTTTGGAGACGATATAAGACAGACCCACTCTACCACTGTACCTTTGTGGAGACGATGAGGGTTGTTGTTGGTTTGCTGTTGTTGCTGCTCGGTCTGTGTGGATCAGGGGCTCAGGGGGAGGCTGGAGGCCTCGGTGAGGTGGCTGAGATCAACCAGAACACAGATCCAAAAGATGCAGCTGAGGAATCGACCGAGCAGACCGCAAGAGCAAACCACCTCTGACATCTGGACGGAGCTGAGGGCACTGAGAGACATGGTGGTGGAGCTCAATGTTCACGTGGAGCTGCTGCAGAGAGAATTCAGGTACAGACACTGATTACTTTTCCTGTTCAGTGATGATCATGTTCCACTGAAGAGTGTCAGTGTACTGATGTAATGATTGGAAGCTCAACAATAAAACTTAACAGAAAATAAATCATTCATTTATTTATTTATCATTTACAAACAAATCTCACATTTTTCCTTGTTTTTCAGTCCAAGCCACAGAGCTGACATCTTTGGGAACTAGACTGACGGCAACCGAGAGCAAAACAAGTGACCTAGAAAAAGAGAATGCAGGTCTGTGACTGACAAACATGAAGGTTTTATAACTTTCATGGTTTGTTATTGTCTGTGATATTATTCTAACATGTGTTAACAGTGTACTATGCACATCTTTGAACATTATTTAAGTTTCAGTTTAAAAAGTTACAAGTTGTTCAAAGGTGTTGAAAATATTCAGGAATTTCTTCACAATCCAAATTCTCTTTGACTTGACAACATTTTGACCTGATGATGGAACTAGATGAAAAGTTAAGAGATCAACAGTTGATTACGGTTCATCCTGAGGGGAACATGAGTGTGTGTAACAAAGTTTAAGGTAATCAATCCAACAGCTATTGAGATTATTTCTAAAAAAGCACACATTTCAGCCTCCTGATGGCGCGAGAAGAGACGTCAGGGCGTCATGGTGGGATCCATCCTTTGGAGAACATAAATTGCATTCATACATTCATGACAATCCAAAGTGGTGGACTGTGTGCAAATTTTTAAGTATTCATTCTGGAGATAAGATGAGGGTCTGTACTGTAAATGTGTTTCGCATGTTAACAGTTTGATATTTTGATGTTTGCTCTGTTCTGTGATTCGCTGTCATTACATTAACTCCAGACCTGCAGACCAGACTGAGCAGTAGTGAGAGTGAACTTCTCATCAGCAAGTTCAGGATTGACCAGCTGGAGACAGAAAATGCAGGTGATGAAGTGAAACGATGAATTTATTGTGAGCTCCAGAATAAAGCTGTATCAATCCACGTGGTATGGATGAGATAATTACGCTACATTTACTATCAGTGATAAAACATAGTTTGTGTATTTCAAGCTTGGTTAGAAATGAATCAAACTCATGTTTTTCAGTCCAAGCCACAGAGCTGACATCTTTGGGAACTAGACTGACGACAACCGAGAGCAAAACAAGTGACCTAGAAAAAGAGAATGCAGGTCTGTGACTGACAAACATGAAGGTTTTATAACTTTACTGGTTTGTTATTGTGCATGATAATATTGCAAACTTTGTAAAGAGTTACATGTTTTTCATCAGTGCAATTTCAGTTCTTGTCTCTTTGATAAAATAGTTAAAAATGTATTGAAAGTTTGGAGCCAGGAAAGCAAAAAAATATACCGACACACTTAGGATGGTATGAAACACATCGTGATTTAACCTTGTGATGGACATTCACAATAGTTTTGCACATCTTTGTGAGCGCTGGTTCAACAGAAGTGATGAGAGTTAAAGTTACTGTAAACAATGTGTTGGTCTGTTCTGTGATTCACTGTCATTACATTAACTCCAGACCTGCAGACCAGACTGAGCAGCAGTGAGTCCAGGATTGACCAGCTGGAGACAGAAAATGCAGGTGAGGGATGACAACAACAATATTTCCAGGACTGATCCAGACCTCACTCAGGTCCGCAGCAAAGTTCTGTTAGACCCTCCTACCTGACCTGTAAGATGTGGAGAACTGTTGGAACTGTGTAAAGAAATCATTGCTTCAGAATATGAGATTGAATAAAATTATTAGAAATTGATTTGAACTGTTCAAGCCAAACTCGTACAGTCGGATTTGAGTAATTTCCTCTGGATTATTCAAATAGTCAAACAACGGAGGTGATGCCCCAGTTACGAGTGTATTATTAATCACCAGTGATTAATTACCTATCATTTAGCACTGTTTCTCCTACACTTCCAATGAACTGTTGGTACATATCAACATACATTGTGAAAATACTGTATTTGGTTGAAGATCTGCATCAAAATAAACACAGTGGAAGTTAGTTCTAGTGACTGAGTGATGCAAGTGCACAATGTGTTCAACACTTATGAGAGTTTATGTCAAAGCAACCACAAATTCAAGAATTCTAATTAATAATGTATCAGCATCACTTTAAGAATCAGTAGATCTATAGATCTGGATGGAACCGCACGAGGTACAAACAATGATTACTGAATAGTATATTTTCTATAGAGTCCTAAAATAAGTGAATGCTAACATTAACATAAATACCGTAAGAAAGTGGTAGAAAATGGTCAATCAGCTTTGGCTATACAATGTTAGCATAAGGCTGTAGGCTATGGCTGCAGCTCTGTCTCAAAAGGATCAAACAAAGCATGCATATGAATACATGTTAATATCCGATGTGGTGAACTTTTCTGAGCTGCAGCTGACAAACACTGTTGCTCCCTTAACTTAACTAAATGTAATCACTAACTGTATTTCAGTCCTGTGTTTGTCCAGTACAAAGCAACAGAACATGAAATACTAGTTATCACTTAATGTTACTGTGGCTTTTATTATCATTGTATTGGAGTCATTTAGTTGTGAGACTTAATGTTTGATATCATACATTATATAATTAAACATGTACGTTCATCTATATCTTATGATTTATTATTGTACAATTTGTTAGTTGTTTATTAATTATTTTAGTTGATTTTCTAGAAACCATCATTTTTGTCTGAGAGTGGTTAATAAAGTTGGGTAAGTTTTTCTATTACAGTCCCCTAATTACCAGGTATTTACCTGGTAAATTCATGGTAACACAAAAGTGTCACTAGGTAATTACCAATGGTAATGAGAAAGTAAATACAATGCAACTATGACCATAATACTGGGCATTTACCTGGTAACTATATGGTAAATTATAGTAACTACTGCTGGTAATAAGCAGGTAGCTACAGTCCTATCTATTTACCCAGTAAATATATGGTAACAAAAATGTGTTACCATGTATTGCACTGACTTTCTTATTACCAATAGTAATTACTTAGTAACGCTTTTGTGTTACCATGAATTTACCAGGTAAATACCTGGTAATTAGGGGACTGTAACATTTTTTTTATTTTTATTTTTTTTATTAACCTTTATCTATACAGGTAAAATCTCATTGAGACCCAGGGTCTCATTTACAAGAGAGACCTGTTCCAGGCAGGCAGCTGCTCCAGTTCCAGAAAGGCTTACCTAAAGTTGAGTAATAACGTAGCATGCCAGATAGTGAATGGTAAAATGTCATGCGAAACACTTTTGTAACATCATATTGGTTGTTTTGGACTGAATCAAATGACTTGTTTTGTCATTATATCATTCACAGTAGTTTTGCATACATTTCTTAGCAGTATTAATGCAGACGAGGGTTAAGATACTGTAAGAATGTTCTGTTATTCACTGTCATTACATTCACTCCAGACCTGCAGACCAGACTGAGCAGCAGTGAGAGTGAACTTCTCATCAGCAAGTCCAGGATTGACCAGCTGGAGAGAGAAAATGCAGGTGAGGGTTGTAGCTGCTTCTCCACACACACAAACACACACAAGCACACACACACATACACACGCACACACACACACACACACACACACACACACACACACACACAACTTTCATGTTTTGTTATTGTCTATGATATTATTGCAAACGTTAAGAATTACATGTGTTTCATTTAATGCAATTTTAGTTTCAGTCTCTTTGACAAAATAGTTAAAAATGCATTGAAAATATGGAGTGAGAAAAGCAAATAAGTATACCAATGTGGAACACTTGTCTGCGCTTGTCTGATTTAACCTTGTGATGGACATTCACAATAGTTTTGCACATCTTTGTGAGTGTTGGTTCAACAGAAGGGATGAGAGTTAAAGTTACTGTAAACAATGTGTTGGTCTGTTCTGTGATTCACTGTCATTACATTAACTCCACACACATTTCTTATTTAGTCCAGGTTAAGTTTAATGATACAGATGTTCTTCTTCGTGTCATCAGAGAAACCAAAGGTGGCCTTCTACACAGCTCTGACAAATGGAGGAACTCTTGGACCATACAACACAGACATCACACTGAAATACAGCAAGGTCTTCACCAACATTGGCAATGCTTACAATCCATCTACAGGTAACATACTGCAGCTCACATGTGGACATTTTACATACATCAGTTGTTCCTGTTTTTCATTTTCTGCTCTCACTCTGTAGGTTTCTTCACAGCACCAGTCAAAGGTGTCTACAATCTCCAGTTCACTGTGTATGGTTACTATGCTGGTAGTATAGGTGTACATGTATACAAGAACAACCAATGGATTATGTATAATTGGGAGCATAACTACGACAATGGTCCTGAGTATTTCACTAAGTCTCTGGTGTTGGAGCTGACACCAGGAGATGAAATTCACCTGGTTCTCCCATCAGACCATTCTATCTATGATGACAGTAATAATTACAGCACCTTCAGTGGCTCCCTTCTCTTCACACTGTGAGGATGTTGTTCAGGCTGCTGTGTGACTGATTTGTCTCAAACCCTGTTGTTATTGGCTGAACTGTGAATCTTTATAAAATGCTGATATATCTCAGCACTGCTGCCTCCAGGACAACTTTCTGTACATTCACTGCATGTATCAAATAATGTGATTCTCAATCTGACTTCACTTTTGTGTCGTCACATGAAAACAACATTCAAATAAATCAAAGTTGCATTCAAGTGTTTGGATTCTGTTTGTTATCATTGACTGTTGGCTGTGAAGCCTGAGATGAGTTTTATAGATTCACTACATGAGTCTCATTCTGACCTTTTGCATCTCAGGCCTCCTTATTAAAATAAATGAGATGACCCTCCATTTTTACTTCAACACAACATGAAGTTACTACAAAGTCTGTGTGATTTACTGCAGCTGACTCTCTCTGTATATCAGAGTAATACCGCCCTCTGGTGGTGAAAGATTTGTACTGCATCAAAGAGTTTGAACAGACCTGAGAGGGTGTGTGGCCTGAACACTTCCAATCAACTGTTGGTACATATCAACATACATTGTGAAAATACTGTATTTGGTTGCAGATCTGCATCAACATAAACACAGTGGAAGTTAGTTCTAGTGACTGAGTGATGCAAGTGCACAATGTGTTCAACACTTATGAGAGTTTATGTCAAAACAACCACAAATACAAGAATTCTAATCTTTTATATGTAATGAACACATTAATATGTGTGACACTGATTCAGGAAATGGTGCTGAAGATGTATGAACAAGTTTTTGATGTGCTGATTTTTGTTTTTGTGGCTTTAATGGACATTTATCTGTAAGATGGTCAGATGTAGAATCTCACCTTAATAATAAGTTACACAATAATGCCCTTAACAACATTTTTGGTCAGGGATTACTTTTAAATTCAATACCGGCTTTAGAAACATTTCTTGCATTAGATTATTGGCAGAATTGTTTTTTCAGGCTGTGGGAAATTATGAAAAACTCTAATATTCTATTTCATAACACACGATACAAACGTGGACATTTTGAAATCTCCTGCAAAAAGACATTTATCATCAATTCATTGCCCAGCCCTGATTAAAGATCATTCTTGATCAATGACATATAATGTGAAGAACAACATGGTGATCTTGCTCCTTAACTTATTAACTGCATCTTAAAACAAAAGTTTGACGAGCGGACGTGTGCAGGAGCAGCGTCTCCTTGTGACACTCCATCAGTGTTCCATCTTTGTTTTGGTCTTTCATTTGTGTTTGATTGCAGTTTTTGTAACTCACTTCATGAACTGCCTTTTCTGAAAACATCACACAGGTGCCTTTTTATAGTTACTAGTGCCTCAAAGTGATGGTTAATAGAAGTGTAGTATACACAGTATCTCATTGTTTTCCCCCTGAGACACACAGTATGGAATCCAGTAATGGTGACTTTTGTTTTGAACAGGCTATTTTCATTAAACATAGGTAAATCCAATAGGTTTTGCTGGCAGTGGGTGCTCATTACAACCTTAAAAAAGGGAGAGGCTGGATGCCAAATGTACAGCCAGAGATTCTTCATGTTTGTTTATTTGGAACGGCCTATTAGACTCCATTATGGACCTAAAAGTGATAAATATTAGTTTGTGATTGCCCTCATGATTAGGTTACAAATAAGTGAGGCTGACCTTGTTTTTATGTGAATGTTATTGTCAAATGTCCAACTAGAAATGTCCTTTTTTTTCATCATTGCTTAAGTGCTTCAGTTTGCATCTTTAACCTTATTTATTTGTGCTGTAATGCCTTGAATAACATCACCGCACACATTTTCTTGAGGTCTGTCATTGAGGAGGACTGTATTGTAATGTAATGTCTGTTTTGATGATTCTATAATGGGATTTTCCTGCCAAATTCAAGTCCTGTGTTAATAACAATTAGGTTTATTTTGAAGTGACAGAAGATTCTCCTGCACAACAACAGTTTTGTCAGTGATTTGGAGCCCCAGATTATTTATGTGTATATCATTTCAATACAACAGTGATCATACAACAGTGTTTCTGTGTTTTCTGATGATTGTGCAGACATTTGGAGTTACAGTATATCATACACAACTAGAATTGCACTCTGTGGAGCGCTGACCCCCGTCAAGGCCCAACAGTTACTCACAGATTGCAGCCACATAAATACACCTGATTTCTTTTCATCAAGACCAATGAATTATTCTCTGAGAAATTAAGGAAAAAATATGAAAAGCGCCCTATTTCATAGCGTGGGGTCCATCCCTTCAGCTGGAAGAGTTAGTGGGGTCTATTCTGGGCTGAGACCCATCGTCCCTCTGAGTTTTAATGGAGATCACCTCCATAGTTTTTATGTAATCCTGCTGACAAATGAGCAGATGCAGATGAAAACAACCTCAGAAGTAAGGAGATTACAGAATAAGTAAGAATTGGCCAACTGATGATTTCCTACTCGCAACATATAGGGGGCAGTATATCACCAGAGTCACCGCTAACTGCTGCCAACTGTTGCTGCTGCTACCTGTTAGCTAGCCATGGAGCTAGTGGTGAGTGGAGCTGAGAGCACCGGGGAAGTGTTGGTGTTAACACAAATAAGTTTTAGTGCCAGACAGGCCGGGGCTAGCTGGTTGGTGTCGTAACTCGACTACACTTTTCTCAGTCGGTCCAAAAGATTTCAAAGATTAAAAAAGTCAGCAGGAGTCTTCAAGGCTGAGTGCAGTAGAACTTTATTTGCCGGCAAGGAAAGCATGAGATCATACACAGACAAAAAGCGTCCTCTTTTAAACCCAAAAAACTGGGAGTGTCTTATCAGGTTTCATGGCCTCAACCAATCCCTACTCTTCTTTATTTCTGCTGACACTGCTATTTTTCTCTGGAAAATCCCCGTTCTTCCTTCTGCACCTGCGCGAAGCTCGGCGTAAATGACTCCAGTATCTTCGACTCCGTGTATAGCTGCACGTACAAAAACCCACAAATATCATTACACGTAACAGACTGAGCAACAACAGTTGGACACTGCACTGAATAATAATGCTGTGATGTTTATTTAATCTATAATGGAGATTAAGAGTGAAAAACACTTTTTTATACATTAGTTGTTTGCTACAACTGCATGAAAAATATATGACAGTCTGCATTTTGTGATGAAGTTTTTGATGGCAGGTGTTGTGGTGTAGAGGCTCATGGGAAATATTCAGGCTGTATAAGAACAAAGATGTGGATACGTTTTTTAAATACTTTTGTCTTTTAACTCACTGAGTTGAGTCAGCCACACATGCAGCATCAGGATCAGTGTGTGTCTGTGAGTGTTAGTCTGTGTGTGTGTATTAATAAACACAGTGTTGACACAGTTGTGACTACATGAGAGGGTGTCACAGGCTTCATGCCACAACCAATCACTACTCTTCTTTATTTCTGCTGACTCTGCTATTTTTCTATCGAAAACTCTCATTCTCCCTTCTGCGCCTGCGTGAAGCTTTGGCCCACGTGCAGAACTGCACATAGACCAGTTGCTCTTCGCCTCGCTTTGTTTTTTTAAACAGGTGCTTTTCCTCTATCTGTATCTCTGGCTCTTAGAAACTCTTTGATAACTCAGTCCCTTCTTGATATATCCCATCATATCTGCATTTTAAAGAACAACAGCAGTGTTGTATATCTGGTTATATGATTTTGTTCTTATATCTGTGTTCACATTTTCACACTTCACATCATCACACTACAGCAGCTTTAATCAGTAGATGCACATTTCAATCAGCTGGTGTCCAGTAGTATGTTTCAGCAACTCTTTCACACTTGATTACCCTTCATTTCTTACTTTTATCATTATTAACAACAACTTTATTTATAGAGCACTTTTCATACACGGCCGTGCAGCACAAAGTGCTTTACACAAGAAAGATATAACAATAATAAAGAAAGCCCCTCCCTCCCAACCTCCATACTACATACACACACACACACACACACACACACACACACACACACACACACCTGTGAGGATTGAGGAGGCGCCGCCTTTGGGGCCGTCCACACTGGGAGGAGTCACAGGCTGTGCCACGGGGGCAGCAGTGCCCAGGCCCCCCGACCCTGACAGACAACAGCTGGCCGGGCCGAAGGGACCCAGGGACAGCACCCCAGCAGCAGCCCAGACAGAGCTCCCAGTGTGGAGAACCCCCCTGAGGAAACTCTGGAGTTAAACCTTAAAAACTAAAAACATAAGATAGGATAAAAACCCTGACAAAAGATAAGTAAATGGAGTGAACAGTTAAAAGGATAGAAATATGTAAGATAGTAGATAAAATAAAATTGTACTGAAGATAAATAAAAATGAAATTATTTAAGATTAAAATTGTTTTAAAAAACAAGATAGAAGCAACAACATAAAATACGATAGAACCACATGAGAACGGAATAAGAATTTAAAATATTAGTTAAAAGCCTGATTAAAAAGGTGTGTCTTTAACCTTCCCTTAAAAATATCAACAGTCTCTGCAGACCTGAGGTTCTCCAGCAGGCTGTTCCACAGGTGGGGGCCATAGTGGCTAAATGCCGCCTCACCGTGGGTTCTAGTTCTTGGTTTTGGTATGGATAAAAGGCCAGAGCCGGAGGATCTCAGGGTCCGCGAGGGTTGGTATGGTTAAAGCAGCTCAGATAAGTAGGAGGGCGCAAGGCCGTTAAAACATTTAGAAACCAGTAAAAGAACCTTAAAATCGATCCTGAAGCGGACGGGGAGCCAATGCAGTGACTCTAAAACTGGTGTAATGTGCTCCCGCCCTCTGGTCCTCGTCAGCACGCCTGCGGCTGAGTTTTGTAATAATTGGAGATTTAGAGAACTCTTTTTGGGAAGACCAGAGAGCAGGGCATTACAATAATCTAAGAGACAGGAAATAAAAGCATGCATTAGCACCTCCGTACTGTCTAAACAAATGAAATAAACAAACTGACCTTAAAGACAACACAGTTTCATTCTGTTTCATTTGTTTATATGTGGCGGACCCTGCCACCTTTCTAGCTTCTAACAGTGTGTATTCAGGTGTAGAAAAAATAGATATTTCTGAGTTTGTATTATTAAATCGTTAATATAATAACTGTTAAGATTCTGACTTTTAATTTCTTCTCCAAAACTACAAAGTGCCTCCTTAATCTAAATAACACAGTTCACTATAGAACATTATGAGGCTCTGTATCTTTGTATTGTATAACAGTGGCGGTTCTAGGGGGGGCCAACAGGGGCCAGTGGCCCCATAACTCTGAGTCTGGCCCCCCTGTATAGTGTATATAGTGCCCAAATATGGTGTCACTGCACTCACAGCAGTTCTACAGTATATATTCAATAGTGTGATGTCTTTATACAAAATGAATGAATATGCTCAGATAGATGTTCATGTTTGCCTTCTGCATCTGTGCTCAAAGTCACTGGTTTTACTTCAAACTCATCTGAATAGGATGTGGCTGTTCTGGACTACCGTGCACCGAGTCTGGCAGCAAACAGCATCTCCACACATTTCAGCGGCGATCGTGAGGCGGCTGTCGTGTTGGATGTGGCCTGTGGCACCGGACTGGTGGCACAACAGGTGAACCTACAAGACCAAAAGTGATCCTTCTCTGTCGATCTCTAGTTTGTTTGGTAAATGTAAAGACGTGTTTTCTTCTTTGCACCAGAACTTTTATTTGAGGGTTTTTCTTTTCTTGGTTCTGTGATTTAGAACCTCAGTTTTTATTTTCCAGGTTCACCTTCAGTGGATTTGACCAGACTGATTTACAACTAAATGTGTGTCTGTTGAACAGATGAAGAGACATGGATTTGGACATTTTGTGGGTATTGATGGAAGCCAGGCTATGCTGGAGGTGGCCAGAGAGAGCAGGTTGTACCAGGACCTGAAGCAGTGCATGCTGGGAGAAGGGCAGCTACCTGTGCAGTGGGGTAATTTTATCAATTCTTTTTATGTGTTTACTCTGTCACAGACATGACAGACATGTTTACATATCATCAATCCAATATGATTGTTTGTGATCGACTTTACTATGAAAAGATCTCTAGAATTATGGCCATTAAATATTATTAAGTATTATTATTATTAGTCAGTGGGGCCCCAGGGGTTAATGTTGGCCCACCATAAGGTAAATTATCCAACCTGGATGAGTCAGAATCTGAGCCAGTGATAGACATAAATAATATATGATAACTATATTGAAATTGCCAGTCTTCTCACTGATGGCCTCTCTTCACTTCCTGCAGGTCTGTTTGACGTGGTTGTGATCGTCGGAGCGTTCAGTGTTGGTCAGGTTCCTGTTGATGTGGTCAGAGAATTGTGCAAATCCACCAAACCAGGTGAGAAGATTTTCATTTTTTAGGTTTGACGCTGTCTCACCTGCAGTTCTGATCTTTGATTTCACATCAGTGTCTCTTAGTGACAGGTGAGTTTTATGACGACACTGCACCGTTGCCTGTTTTACACTAGGTGGCTACATTTGCATGACAACCAGAAGTAACCATGACAACCTGCAGTACAAAGCCTCACTGGAGCGTGAGCTGAAGCAGATGGAGGAAGAGGAGCTGTGGACTTGTGTAGAGTACTCTCAGGTGGAGGACTGGGAGAGAGCGGTGTCGGAGCAGGAGCACGGCTACATATCTGGTGCTGTGTACATCTATAAGAAACTATAGCACAGTGCAAGAGGATACACATCAAACACAAAACAAGGTGCTCAAGAGGACAGAAAATATTCAAACAACTTACTGTATACTTTATAAAGAAAGTGTCAGGGTTTGGTGATATTGTCAATCTGTTCCAGAACCAAAACTGAAGATGTGAACCTGCAATCAGGGGTGTTGATGTGAGGCTTGAATTGTTCATGATTAAATGGTTCAGTTTAATTTGTAACAGTTTTCATGTCATATGCATAGACATGTTGCAGTGAAACTGACATCTGTTGTTGTCCTGCTCATAAACCACCTCCGTTTTCAATAAATTTGCAATATCTTATCAACATGCATTAAATCTTCCTGATAAAAATATGAATATGAATGAATTATTTTTATAAATATGAGAAACATGTGATGACTGAAGGTGTTTTTTCTGTTTACTGTGCATTGATACCTGCATTAATAAAACGTTGTGCATATCATAGCACACCATGAAGATTTAAGATTCAGATTTTCTATTTACAGACAATAAAAGCACAAATCTTTATAACTGAAAAAGATTTTGGTTGGCTAGGTGAGAAACAAACTGATGATAAAAAGTTAGAAAAAGTTAGAATATTGTGGACAAATTGCAATTTAAAGCAACATTATGTATAAGTTGGCTTCAGCAAGATTGATTCAGCATAAACATGAATATGAGGATCTGACCTTTGACTTTGACCCCTGACCCACTCTCAGGATGATCACAGTGCTCACAGCATGGTTTGGCATATTGATTAGAGCATTTGTGAGAGAATGAGCTCAGAAGAGAGACTCAGTGAAGACATGTCCATGTGTGTGTATTAATAAACACAGTGTTGACACAGTTGTGACTACATGAGAGGGTGTCACAGTTAAAGTGTTCCTCCAGCCTGTAGCAGCTTGTATTTTCTCACCAGCACAGAGAACATATTGAATAATCTGAGGCCTTGAATCAAACTGTGAAACAAGAAACACTTGTTGTTTTTTCCCATTCGTTCAGCCAGCTGAAGTTTGGAGACGATATAAGACAGACCCACTCTACCACTGTACCTTTGTGGAGACGATGAGGGTTGTTGTTGGTTTGCTGTTGTTGCTGCTCGGTCTGTGTGGATCAGGGGCTCAGGGGGAGGCTGGAGGCCTCGGTGAGGTGGCTGAGATCAACCAGAACACAGATCCAAAAGATGCAGCTGAGGAATCGACTGAACAGACCACAAAGCAAACCACCTGTGACATCTGGACGGAGCTGAGGGCACTGAGAGACATGGTGGTGCAGCTGCAGAGAGAGAATTCAGGTACAGACTGATTACTTTTCCTGTTCAGTGATGATCATGTTCCACTGAAGTGTGTCAGTGTACTGATGTAATGATCGGAAGCTCCACAGTAAACTTTTTTCACATAAAATAAATCATTCATGAATTAATTTTATCATTTACAAATAAAACTCACATTTTCTTTTTTTCAGTCCAAGCCACAGAACTGACATCTTTGGGATGTCATTGTCTATGATATGAGATTTAAAGTTACTGTAAACAATGTGTTGGTCTGTTCTGTGATTCACTGTCATTAGACCTGCAGACCAGACTGAGCAGCAGTGAGAGTGAACTTCTCATCAGCAGGTTCAGGATTGACCAGCTGGAGACAGAAAATGCAGGTGATGAAGTGAAACGATGAATTTATTGTGAGCTCCAGAATAAAGCTGTAACAATCCACGTGGTGTGGATGAGATAATTACCGTTCATTTAATCAATGATAAAACATAGTTTGTGTATTTTTAAGTTGGTAAGAAATGTATTCAACCATTCACAAAAACAAATAAGAAATAAATAAATAATTGTATCATTTATAAACAAAACTGACATCATTCTTTGTTTCAGTCCAAGCCACAGAACTGACATCTTTGGGAACTAGACTGATGGCAACCGAGAGCAAAACAAGTGACCTAGAAAAAGAGAATGCAGGTCTGTGACTGACAAACATGAAGGTTTTATAACTTTCATGGTTTGTTATTGTCTGTGATATTATTGCAAACTTTGTCAAGAATTACATGTGTTTCATTGAATGCAATTTAAGTTCCAGTCTCTTTGATAAAATAGGTAAAAACATATTGAAAGTATTTAGTCAATTAGTCATTAGTCAAAGTGTCGACCTGATGATGGCGCTGTTGGAAACATCAAGAGATGATCAGACTGATTACAATTTATATGGACGATGGCAATTGATGAATCAATGTAATATTCACATGACACCTAATTGATCTTAATTGCCTGTTTTTAGAAATATTGCAAAACCCTCAACACTCGTACTTTACTTCACAGCCCCACAACATGATCCAATAGTGCACCTGTAACTGGATCTTTACTGGTTCCTGTCCCCTCCTCCCCCATGCTTTCCCTTTCATGTTCAGACACACGTTCATCTGGAGTACAGTTCTCAACGGGCCTGAAAATTACAACCCGACCCGACCCGGCCCGTGGGTTTTTAAGCGCCCGAACCCGACGCAGACACACCAGCATGAATTGTGCCCTAACCCGGCCCGAACCCGACCCCCCGCGTGCCTGCATTGTTTTCCTCATACACTTGTTATCATGATCAGACAGACAGCAGACGGAAAGGTGGCGCGAGCCAGGAGACAGGTGCTGCGTCAACGTCAGCAGCAGCACCCGCTCGCGCTGCAAAGAAGACACCGCGCTTCGACCAGTGGGAAAATATATTCAGAGAAACAGAACAGACGATTTCCCCACTCCTCGAAAAGCAAGGGTGAATTCGCCTGTGGCAAGTTTACTTTTAGCCAATCCCATCTTCTCCAGCCAGGCTATAGGCGCGAGTAGCCTAACGTCACGCAGCGTCACTTCTGTGTCTGCCCCTCCCCATGAAGCAGCA
>NC_044199.1:9104093-9184163 GCF_900880675.1 Sparus aurata
CATTCTATTAAACCTATCAAAATAAGTATTTAGAATAGGAATACTTACATTGAAATGTAATACTTTTGTTTCATCCTGCTACCTAGTCACATTCATGCGTGTTGTGTGCGCATACATCATCCATGATTAGTTACGGGCTAAATTTAAACTTTAAAGTGATGCAAAGGTAATATTAATGGTTCAAAAATACTACTAATAAACGCTCTAAAACTAACTAAAAATTAAATAAGAAGCGAATTGTAGATCAGGAGGAGAGGAGAGCTAGTGGCTACTTAGGCAGCTCCACTAAAGTGTTCACTGCACCTACAAATGCTAACGATGGTGAAAAACCATCAACTGTAGGCCTATGCAACTGTATTTTAATGTCAATGATCAGTTGTGGTAGTTGGAAAGCGTTATATTTTAAAAAGTCAAATGGTAGCCTACAGTCAACGCCAAACAAGTCGGATCAAAACCAAACGGACGAAAGGCCACTCACCAGAAGCCTAGCTTAGCTTGTTAAATAATAAACATTAGCATAAGTTACAGGTTCTGTAATGTTACCTTTACAGTCCTGTTAAAGTTAGTTAGCAACAACTTGTTCAGTCTCAGCATCTTGCATCACTGCCAACAGCTTCATCAATAGTGTTGCTTAGTGGCACCGGCTCTCTGGAAGTTGAATAGATCTTTGCCAGTTGCGGACCAGTTGAGTTCCCCCAGTAGAGTCATACACATCTTTGCTGGGTAACGAAAGGTTTCTCTTCTTTACCGTGATGGTAGAGACGTCCCAATAAGATGTTCTGCACAGAGGATGATTTAGCTTATGTGTAAAAGCCCAGGTGCGTTTTTCGCTTTGCCATGCAAAGTAATTTTGCCGTGTGCCCTCTTGGTCTCTTGGTATGCCCACCAGACATATTTTTACTTGACCTGTTCTGAAATCTTGCGATTCTTTACACTTGGCTTGGAGGTCTCTGGCATCAGATTGGAATTAATCACTGAGAAATGTATTGATCACTGCTCATCCACGCACCTGAGTATGATGACATCAGCTCATCTCTGACAGCAGCATTTTCTGTCTGTATTCCAAGAACAGACACTGTCTTTGTGCAGATGTTACTTACTATTTTGTACAGCCCTGGCTCTATCTCGTCAGTGGCTGTGCTAGCATTAGCGCCACCATTAGCACCATAATGGTATTATCATCTTACTCGAAGGCTTATTGATCGTAGGCTTCATGGTTTGCTTTCCAAGACAGTCTGCGCTGTGGCAGTTTATTTCAAATTGGAAAACTGATGAGGACTTGAGGTTGAAATCGCCTGTTTGTATCAGAATTATGAGGTCACCTCATGGAGCTCAGTGAAGTTTGCCGACATCTCTTCTGCGCAACAGCGCCCCCCCACCCCCACCCCCTCCTTTTCTCTTTCAGTCTTATCCCCACCCTCCTTTCTCTCCATGAAACGCACGCTGTAATACCCACTCACTCTCACAGACACAGAGGGAGAGAGAGACAGGAACAGAATACCGGACTTGCCGACTGGAGAAGGATTTTTTTTTTCTTTTCTTAAATGAAAAGGAGCTTGAAAAGAGACATTGTAAGACAAAAATGTGATTGCCTATCTTTGCTTTCTTTCTTTCCCTCCTCTGCTACTGTATGCTCTTGTTCTCTTCACTACTTTTTCCCTTCCCCTCTTTCTACCTTTCCTTATCTCTCCCTCTCTGCATATCGCAGGCCTTCAGAGTCTGTGATTTCAGCTGTGGGAGGAAATGAATGGATGATATTTATTTCTCTTTGCCCGCTCTGATACTGCTCTTTCGGTATTGTGTGTAACAGGCAGAGGGGGCAAGCACAGGCTCTACAGTTTCTCTGCCCTGGGGACTTGAGCCTGCAATCCATGAAGCATGCAAGGCAGAGGAGGGAGAGAGAAAATACAGAGGCACAGACAGAGAGGTGTGATACAGCGAGACTAAAGCGCAGAAAGAAAATGTGACACAGATGGAACCAGGAGTCAGACAGAGAGACAGACAGAGAGACAGACGGACAGACAGACAGACAGACAGACAGACAGACAGGGAAAGAATAAGATGGGTTGTAGTGTCACATGGAGAAAGAGGGGTGAGTAGCAGCAGGCAGAGGCACTACAGCAACAGGCGTTACACATTTTTTCCTATTATTCACTACTGTGGCTGTTTTGGCGCTCTGTGCCTGAGCTTATTTTCATAGCTTTTAACCGTATCTGCAAAAAATCTGATAATAACAAGAACTTCCTTTTGTTTTTTAGATTTTTTCCTATGTCTGATGTAAAGCTGTGATTTCTATGGAAAACTTTAAGGAATGCTGAAAATTTGGGCACGTGTCTACTTTATTGGATTGCGTGTGGCATGCGTGGCTTTCTTTTAATTCAAGTAAAGGGCTACGTATTGAGCCTGAACTGACCTTATCTAAACACTGCTGTTCTTCTCTTTCCTCCCTGTTCTTTTCTTTCTCATTCTGTTTGTCATTCGTCCCTGCTCTCCTGTACTGGTAAGCATGCATGTAGCCGCAAAGGCCCATTGATCTGCTCTTTCTTTCCCTTGTGCACGAAATTTTTTCTACTGGTGCCTGTTACAGTGCGTCGTCTTGCATTCTTACTTTGTAAAGACATTTAAATAATTGATATCTGCATTTTCTCTTGCTGCTTTATGTCTTTATAGATGCTTCTTTCCTCCGTAGTTTCTAGATTTACTGTTGTGTCAGTCATTCTTCATATTTTTCTATTTAAACCTGTCTCTGTTGTATTTCTTGTTCACCTACGTTAACCCTTTAACCTCACACCTGCCCTCCCTTTCATCTCTCTCCCTCTCTGTCTCTGTATCTCTCTCGCCTGCTCTCTCTGGCTGCACATGGTATAGTCTTGCATGTCTGAGCAGCAGACGGCTAGACAGCAGCAATCTGCTAGAGCAGCCTCATGTGCTAGTCGGAATAATCCATTCAACAAAGCCTGAGCTAGCAGCACAAAAAAATCTATTCCTCTTCCTCTCTCGGTCTCTCCAGCTTTCCGTTTTCCTCACAGATCTCTCTCTTATTCCATTCTGTCTGGCCCCATCCTCCCCTCCTCTGTTCCTCTTGCTAGGCTGACCGGCGCAGACACACAGAAAGGAGAGAGGACTGCGGCAGCCTGAGCCGCCACAGTCAGCTGGGTGAGTTTTCTCTCTCCTTACTCGCATCTCGTCTCATCGCCCTCCCAACCTCCCCATTCCTCCTCCTCTTCATCTCGTGGGCCGCCAGGTCTCATTCTGTCTACTTGACAAATGAGCTTTTCCCTCCATAAAGTAAGAGGCGCATGATTGACAGGTGCGGTCTCAGAGGACTGACAAGCCTGGCGTGACTGGGGATGGGATCTCTCATAGGGCGAATGTGAGTGGTAAGGAGCTTTGGCTTTTTTAGTAATGGGGAGGGATTTTTATCCGAGTGAGACCGTGGTAGTATATTTTTGGTCTGTGCTGCTGTTCTTGTTGTCTGACTGGTGTTGCTGCGCGAGTGCATGGTGCAAGATTTAGGTATTTTAAGTAAAAAAAAAAAAAATCAAAGATGATCATAACATGGCTTGGCCAAGCCAGACTGTGGCAGCGACAGGGAGGCCAACACACGCTGAGGCAGAGCCATCCTTATGTACGTCGTGTGACAATAAAGTGCAGTCTGTCTGGGTGTGTATGGCCATTCAGTGGTGAATACAGTGTGGTGTGTACAGTATGTCTGTGTTCACTTGTGATGGGACGTGGTCAGTGTGTGATTTACAGCATGAATCAGTGATTGACTAATGAGTAGAATACCATGATACGTATATGTGAGTGTATGATGGATAAACTAATCATGTGCAGCTAAGGTTGCGCGAACCCCGATTTGCCGAGACCACACTGGACTTAGTGGCAAAGCTGAGACTTAGGGCACAGCACAAAGCCAGGGAGAGAGGAAGCTGCCATTGTCTGCTCCAGTCTCTGCCATAGCGCTCATGCAGCAAATGATCTACTCTGTGTCGCATAGGAAAGGCCAGACGAAAAAGCGATCTGTACCTCTCTCATTCCCTGAGACCCTAACTTGTGACGTTTTGCTGTGATGTGCACGGGTTGGGTTCTTGGGAGCTGCGAGGGGCGCTCACACATCTCTGGAACCTGATGCAAAAAAAAAATAAAAAAAGGAAAAAGACTAACATGGCGGAAAGACAGAAAGCGCAACGAAGAAGGGATTCACTTTTTTAGCTAGGCACAGTGACAGGGAATGTTCGTTTAATCCACCCACACAGCGAAAAATAGAGATAGAGGGTGAACTAAAAGGAGGAACATTGGGTTTCTTTCAGAATATGGAGGGTTTTAGACCCAGAGGCAGGCACAATGAGCGTGGCGCTGGGTGGGGGAGAGGGGGTAGATGGATAGAGGAATGTGGATATGAAGGACATGTGACTGGGATGGAGGGATGTCCAGACAAGGTGGGGTGACATGGCGAAACGCTGTTACATTTACAGTATCTTCGTTTTTCTGGGCAGGTACAATGAATGAGTGAGGAATTTGTGACTAAGGTTACACCCACAGTGACTAATGTTACACATGCTAACATAGACGAACAGCACAAGGACTTCACTCAGGCTCTAACACAGTACTCTGTGTACTGGATAGACATATAGTCATACGTTTGCGGTAATAGACTGACGATATATGAGTGGACATTTATTCATTTGTATGCAGGAGGAAGAAAGGACACTTAGTATCGCTTGCTGCAAAGTGCGACTCGCTTTATGAATATAATGGTATTCGGTGCTTCAATGTACTATATGTTATAAAACAGAAAGAAGTCACAAATCCATCACGACTCTTCCGATTAGCACTTGTCACAGTGTCCACAGGCTCTTAATGCTTCATCTTGAGAGCAACACAAAGTACTGGTTAGAGCGTGACATTGAAAGCTCAGTACACTTGTGTTTGACCTCATACAAATTGTCATCTTTCTATTTCTATACCGATGTGTGCACGCGTCCATTTTTACATATGAATAGAAGATGCTAAACAGGGAAACCTGATGTATGGTTGAGTGAAGTTATAGGATACTTATAATTGTCATGAATGAAATGCAAAATGACAGTATAAGGCTGTTACTGTGTACAGTGTGTTTGAATGGAGGGTAGAATGAGCAGGGCAGTATTCAGTTCATGTTTTGCTGCATTTGGGTCTCACAGTTCTCCTTAAACTACAGTTTAGTGTGTTGAAATGTGTCTGGAGGCAAATGTCTGTTTCTATAATTGGTCGGTGATCTGTGATCACAGTAACAGCTTCATTTCCAGCTCTCCCCTCCCCTTATCCACACCTACAGTATGTTACCCTGTATACGTCTCCTCCCCCTCCTCCTCCTCCTCCTCCTCCTTCTTCTTCTTCTTCTTCTTCTTCTTCTTCTTCTTCTTCTTCAGCCACTCTGAAGTCGCTCTCTTTCAACACTCATTTGAATAGCGATACTGTTTGATGTTTTGTCCTCATTCTTTCATTAGTTTGGATGGGAGGCGATGCAGTGATTATGTGTTTGAAGGACAGGTAGCTTTGAGATCTGATTCTATTTTCAGCTTTGATACGGAGGCATTTTTAGCCATGTCAGATTGAACGGTTGAAGAAACCGCTGTCTTTTTTGGTTCAACCCAACCCCCCAGCTTGAGGAATTTAAGGATTCATTAAATAGGCATTTTTACTATGTGGTCCAATGCTTCTAACGAGAAATGACTTCTGTAAATCTGCAACTCATTGGCATTGTCGTGCACTTCAGATCTTATTGGGAGTTCTGCTCCTCAGCTTGGTTTGGGTTTACTATGTGAGGATACAGCTTTGAAAAAAAAAGTCGTCATGTAATGCAGGTTAGCCACATGTATGTAAGACTAAACATGCATTTGATATCTTGGCATAAGTCAGATCTAAACCTCCTCATTCTGCAGCAGAGCCTGACAAATAAGTATTCTGTACAGTATGACCTGACTGCAGATTTCTGTAGGACGTCTGACCTTTCATTGCCCATGCAATCATACGCTCATTGAGATGATTTAGCTGCAGGGGTTAGATGTTTATTTCTGCATCATTGTTATGTCATCTATTTATATGCGTCTTAAGGAGAATGTGTGGAGGAAAAGGCAGCAGGAGAAGATTATCTGAGCATTCCTCCCTGAAAAATTCCTTGTTTTTACATTCATGTATTTGGTGGTTAAATTTAAATCCAGTCATGTGATGTCGTCTGAGTTCAGCGGGGGGCTCCCACTCAGAGCAGTAGGTCATGGTGTCAGTGTTTGCCTTGTTCAGCAAAAACATGCAGAGAAAGTGTACATCCAGACGGACTGCGAGGAAGAGGAAACAAACGAGAGACATGGCGAATATTTGTCGAGCACAGATATTCTGTTTGGTTTTGAAATGTCATCCTCCGCTCTGACAAAAGAAAGTTAATCACTGCGAGTAAAATGAAAGCTTCCGTGTGTGAAGCTCGAGCATTCACACTGTGCTTCCATCACTGTATGTGTGTGTGTGTGTGTGTGTGTGTGTGTGTGTGTGTGTGTGCGTGTGTGCGTGCACACTGCACATTATTAAGACCTCCCACCACAGCTTTGGCCCCCCTGGCCTCTGCTAGGTCTTTTTCCAACTTGTAAAATGGCCGACCACAGAAAAGACTACAGATCTTTTGGTTTCTTTCACCCACATCTTGCTCGGTGTGAATGTTATTTTATTTATTTGTATTTATTTTGCAGTATTACAGTGTGCAGCCACGTACAGCACACACAGCTCACCCTGCAGTGGTGCAGAAATTGATTGACGAGAAAGAAAGCGCATATAAGTACGAAAGGCTTTTGATGGACAGTAAGCCAAGCAGATGTTATACTATATAATATGTTACGGTAAAATATAGACTGCATTACACATGATTATTATCACTGCCATGTTTATTCAGATAGATTTTTACGTCATGGCTGAGCCGGGGATGTACAGTCGGTTCAGTTGAGGACTTGCCAAGTAATGAGGTAATGTGAGGATGTGGTGGCAACAACAGGGTTTAATCAGCCATGTCACAGCTTTAATCTTTGATTAAAAAGCAAGTTCAGAGAGGTTTCAAGACAGCTGAAAGTGAATCAGAAAACGTAATACAGTTACAACCGATAAGAGGTCCACATTTAGGGTTATACTGTAAAACCCTTATACCCTCATAACGTTATAGTGATTTTCTACCACAAACATTGGGAGCACACCTCAACATTTCGGCTTTTTTTCATGTCTAAATGCATGAATAAACACATCTGTTATGTGAGTGTACAGCATATGTCAGTGGGTATAGTTTTGTCAGCTTTATGTCCTCCTACATCTGTCACTTCCAGCTCTTCCCCTGCGCTATGATCTCACTCACGCTCTTAGTGAGTCCTGAGATGCCCTCTGATCGCTGGATGAGAGGGAGGCTGGACTCGCTGCAGTATCTTTCCGTCTGCTGCCTGTTACTGTAGCTGCTGTTGCTCCACTGGCAGGAGCAGGTGTGTCTACCTCCTGTGCCGCCCCCTCCTTCCTGTTCCCTTATCACTGCAGTATGGCAGCTCTGTCTGGGAGGCAGCCATTCCATTGTTCTCGCGCCCCCTTCACCTATCGGTGCTCCTGTGGGTGCTGGCTCCACTCTGCCCGCCCCACCTTGTGGTGGGGACGGTCTCTAAATCACTGTGATACTTGGCACTGAGATGCCCTGAGCAGGTTACGCTTACTGCTTTCTGTCTCTTTTCTCCCTGGACAGAGCTTACTACAATCTCTGCTGCAGACCGCCGCCATCTTGTTACTGCTTGTGCTGCCGGTCTGCCTTCCTCTGCTGCACTCAAACCAAATCGTCGAACCCAGCCTCAAGTGTTTGCCAGCGTCTCTCTCCTTTACACAATACTTCCCCGCACCCAGCTAATGGACGCATTTTAATCGCTGCACACACCTGGAACTTTTAGGTACAAATTATACCTGAACGGTTTGCAGTGGGGGCTGCAGATACTTTAATCTCAATATTGCAGCAAATGTATACTTACTAGCTCAAAAAGGAAGGTATGTCGCTGTTAACACGTATTCAAATGCAGACCGTGTGTCCAGTTAGCAAATAAGTGTGAAAGTAAACTCATGGTTATTTCATTTATTTACAAATTATTTTCTGAAACAGAGGGCTGTCTACTTTTTTGCACAAGTTTTTTGTTTTGTTGTTTTTTTTTTTAAGGAAAATATGCATCACAATCTGTCCCTGATTCTGCAGGCCTTTTTTTAAGTTCCTGAAGCCCAATGAATGCTGAGCACATGAGCACACTTATACACAATCTTTGTGTGTTTGTGTGTGTGTGTGTGTGTGTGCGCGCGTCGGGGAGGCAGAGACAGAGAAAGAGAAAGTCGTCATTCTAATTAGGTTTGGCAGAATCTGTGCCGTATGACCATATGTGCACAGAGCAGGCTTCCATCATAAAACGACTGCCTCAAACATGCTGACAGTCGCTCTAAACACAAGATTTTCGCACAAGTCCGAAGATAATTAGATTGTATAGATGAGTTATTCACAAATATCTGTTGTTATTTTTGTATTTTTGTAGTACTACAATGGCACTACACCATAGTTTCCTCAGCAGAATCAGGTAGAGGTGAAGTACGAACATTTAAAAAGACAAAGGGGACAAATTCAGAAAGCGCTGTATAGTCTGGATGCGGTTATGCTGTATTGAACTGTGCTTTGGATTTGAGTAGGTGGAGGTCACAGTGATGCAGCAGTGAGTTCAGACGGTCCTCAATCCTCTCAGACTCGCTGCCAAGAAGAAACTAAACCAATGCAATCATAAAGAGAGAGTATGAACACAACAAACTGTCCCTCAAGAATACTGCCATACATCTGAGCTCACCTGTTTTATTTTTCTATCTTGCGTCTCTGCACATACGTGCACTGCATTTTGCTTTGCTTCAGGGTTAAAATGTTGTCGCATTTATCTGACAGTCAGTAAAGTCTAGTAGACGCAGCCCTCTGCTCCACGTGTTAGTCGATCATGCCGAGAATATATATGTAAATGATTGGTCTGAGATGGAAAACTCTCTCCCCAAATTGTAGAATCTGTCCTTAAATGACCTCAAGCTCACAGCTATCAACAAATACAGTGCTGATGGACAAATCATTTATGGTAAGACCGATGCAAATAGAGGAGTTAACAAAATAACAGGAGTGCTGCACCAGTGTTTCCCACAGGATTTTGTGAGACTATGGTGGGTGGACCACGGGCCCTGCAGGGGGGTCCAGGGCCCTGCTAATTTAAATGCATCAATCTGGTGAACTTATTAAGAGGACGATATTATAAATATCATGGACATAAATGAGAAATTGTTGAAAATATTCAAATGTAACTCCGAGCTCGGCTCTGCTGCCAGGTAATTAGGTGGGTAATTATCACTTTTCTTTAACAATACACCTTGGCTATACACCATTAACAAAAGCCTGTAGGCGTTAGTCATCATCAATCTACTGTAACTAAACTTTGTTTCGGATAAGAGACTATCACTGTCTTGTTTTAAAATTATGTTTTATTATGTGTATCAGACATAATAAAAACACAAGTTATATTTCAGTCTCACGTCTGTTGTGCACAGAGCCACAGAACAAGGCTGGTAAATAAAACAAGGAATACAATTATCAGCTAATATTTACCAGACCTCACTACAGTTAGCTAGGTTGACAAGACAGACTAGGGATAAATAGACTGCAAGCTAACACATGAAACTACCTGAAAGCTGTTCCTGTAAGTTGTTGTGTTTTTTCCTTGTCATGACCATTGTTCCACCTCACAGTTCAACTTGGACCGGAGTTTGTGTCTGTGTAGGGAGGGCTTGACTGGAGTGAAATATGCTTTGCCGAATCAATGACGCAAACAGAATTTAAATGTTGATTGAATATTATGAGAGGTGAAAAGTATTTTTGGATCAATGTGTGACTGTGGCACAGTAAGTTAGACTTTGGCGGGCTGCCAGAGTCGAGTTCAGTAATGGGAAACACTGGATTTACAGTGTAAAATCAGTCAAAAACAGCAACACATGTTGTAGTTAAGGTTCCTAAAAAACTGACAGTCATAGCTAACGAAAAATTTTACATATTCACAAATGCATTTTGTCAGGATCTAGTGTTTCTGTTTTTGTCAATTCCCTGCTGTCCAGGAACGGTCATAATGGGCAACAGGTTTTTAGAACACAGGCCATTACTTATATTGTGGTGTTAATTATTTCACACCACCTGTTTTTCTGTCTGTCGGTCCACCCCTTTTGGTCCAGACTCAAATATCTAAGCCGTTTTTGATACGTTTTTGTTTTTTTACAGATACCCATGGTGCCCAGAGGAGGAATCCCAATGACTTTAGTGTTCAATTAAACTTTTCACACCACTAGCAGAGAATAGAAAAGAATAGAATATAAAATACATGATTATGTTGTTTATTTAGTGTATATTCACCTGAAACTAAGAATCTTTTTTTTTGTTGAACATTCGAATGCACTTTTATTTAATATCTACAGATATATACGGAGTCGGCCATGTTTCTAAAGTAGCAAAGCAGTGCACGGCACAGCGCTAGTGTCATTGCTACCTGCTCAACTGTGCACCCATGTGCATGGTGGTCTTAAAATGAGGTGTGGTCAGGTGCTTTTTGGTGCATTGCTATTTTTAGGAAGCAGAAAGCTAGTGCACCATAGACCCAAAAAGCATTCATTGTTGAGATAGTGAACTTGTGAACATTGTGCTTTAATGATTAGAAAGGATGTTTTCAGTCACATTTCTGTGCCAAATATTGTGGCACATTTAAGCATCAAAGCTTAAAGCTTCCATTATAAACTTGACAGGACAGAGGAAACTTTCCAGAGGAAACAGAATTAAACTTGCAGCTTCTAATTAAATTTGGATTTGTCTGGAGGACGGTTGCCACACTTTAAACAATTTCCCTTTACCGGCCTGGATTTAAATAATCAATGACGTTAAGCTCATATGTAAATTTGCACACAGGCTCTGGAGACACACTTATCTTTCTGCTGCTGGGGGATCGCTGCAGGTATTGTAAATAATATTTTCCTCATTAAAGATGTATTATTTCACCCACTCACATTCCACCCACTATTTATCAGAATGATACATTTTTGTGACCTGCCCGCCCAATCTGCTCATCACCGTAACACACACACGGGACCAACAGCAGCACACCAACTCCTCCTCAGTTAAATATTGGTGCATTTGCTTGTATGCAGTTAAACCTAGGACCACATACCTGGCCACTATGAGGACGAGTCCTGCTGTTTAAAAAATAACATGCTTTTAAATGGAACGGGAGATGCAACACAAATTGGTTGAATTCATTCAGCACACACCTACAGTGTATGTCTAATGAAGAGACTAAATGGAACCTTTTGCACCTTGTGCATTACTTTGCATCTGGATTATTCACCATTTAACTTGTTAAAGGGAGCTGGACAGGCCTAAGTGCACTTCAACAGACATATCAGAATATTGTCTTGTTGCCTGCTGCACAACAACATTTGATCTCATGTTGAGCTGACAGTGCACATCGGTGCTTTTTTGTATTGATATTAATTCCTCTCTGTTTTTTATCTACACTTTTTATTTTCATGTGAAACGTAGTGTCATTTTAATGTGCCATTCCACCTGTATTTATCATGTATAGAATACATCCCTGACGTAACTGTGACTGTAACTGATAGAAGAGCTGCTGTCACATCGTCATCAATAATAAGAGAATAAGAGTGCAGTGAATTATCTGGAGAGTAGACATAGTTTGCATGACATGGTGCTGTTTGTACGAGGAATGTGAAAAAGATTTCAGGCACTCGCCGGTGAAGGCCAGATGTTTGAAGTTATGCATAGGAAGTCAGTTGTCTACAGTTGCTACTGGGTATGACAGTGATGCAGCCAGGCACCGGCACTGGTATCTACTGTATAATCAAATATAAAGAAAGGCCCTCTAACAGGTTATGTTCTGGATTTAACCAGTATGTGCTCAGACCTAAAAAAACGTCTGCCTCAAAGAACATCACTATTCAGAAATGCATACGTTAAATTGAATAAGTGAGTTTCATGTTTGCAGATAGACTAATTCTGTTTCTGGTAAAGCAGAATTTACTGAGAAACGGTGCTGATCACAATGAAATGAAAGAAATATGTTGCTTTCTAATTCCTTTACACATTTCTAGTTTCTTATTTGAAATCGCTTCAAAGTCTTTCACACAAGCCGAGGAAGAGCTGAAAAAGAAGGCCGATTTCAATCAGCTGCTTAATTCTTCTGTTAAAAGTTTTTTTTTTTTATGTTGAAGGACACGGCGGTAACAGTTCTTCACATTTCTACACAGCAGCCAGCACTGAAACTCATCTCCTCCTCTTTTTGTAGCCCTTTTCTCCCGTTCCTTCTCCCTGCTTTTTTCTCCTCATCTTACACAGTTGCACACACACACACACACACACACACACACCCAGGCTGTCTCTGTGTCTCCAACACGCGCGCGCACACTCAACACACACACACACACACACACACACACACACACACACACACACACACACACCGTCTTTTGTTTGGATTCAGACGGCATTGAAGGCAGATCCTGTGGCCCTTCTGAGGAGAATGTTAATATGCCCGCTCTGGTCTCTCTGGGGATACAGCGAATGGACTCTGGCTGCTAATGCACTGCCACACTAACCCTGCTCACTCTTCTCACTCAGTCATCAACAGCAGCATTACTGCAGGGACCGAAAACTATTAAACTGCAATCACAACTTGGACGTATTATTAAAAGTTGCTTGAAAGCCTATTTTCACACAGTACGTGTCTGCAGAGTCATGCAAGGATGGCTGTTTGTTGTGCTTAATGGAATTCTGCAATATTTAGCATGTTTGGGTCAATAAGAGTTTTATCTGTATGAGCTACAGAAACATTTCAGCATACCTTGAACAGTCTCAATCCAACGTGCTTAAGTTTTTACCGACTAAAGCATTATCACAACATCCTCACAAAAAGCTATGTTTGCAGTCTTGCCAAGTTGTCTGAAGGGTTAAACTCAGTCAGATTCAAGCAACCTAAACAATTTGGCTAAAGAAAGGAAATATTTTGCTTGTGGTTTGGTGAAAGAAATGTTTTCACTAAATACTTCCGCAAAGAAATCCCTCTGATTGAACTGCGGTCACCGTTGTTGAAGGCAGATGTTGCCCATTTACCAAACCGAGCGGGTCCATGAATCATCTGTTCGTTCAGTTATTTCATTCAGTCTAGAAAATCAAAAATGAAGAGGGATAAACAGATCAAGTTTTCTCTTTTTCTGCTTTTTTTGCCAGCATCCAAAAATCGAATATAACAGTTGTCTTCCATATTTTTTTTGACTTGAAGTTTGATTTCACAAACGTTTGCGGTGTTTCTTCAACCCTGAGTCTAAAAAAAGTTGCTGGGATGCTCTTTAAAATGGAAATATAAACAGAATGCAATCATTCTCAATCAAACTGTTTACCGAGGAGTGTTTCTGAGCGCGTTTAGTAATATATTTTATGCAATCATTTGTATCACAACGTGTTGAGCCTCATCCCATTCTTGCTTGTGAAGGACTGAGCCTTTTCAAGGATACCGTTGTCAGACCCAATCACGATGCTGTCGCCTGTTACCTGTGGAATATTCCAAACAGGTTGTTATCGAGCATTTCACAACTTCCCCTGTCTGTCGTGGATCCCTTCCCAACTTGCTGGCATCAAATTCAGAATAAACATATATATTTACAAAAGCTGATGAGGCATAACATTAAATATATTGTCTTTGTACTGTTTTTCGATTGAGATACATGTCAAATAATACCAGTGAATTATTGAATTCTGTTTCATTTACGTTTTCCCCAGCTTTTATGGAATTGGGGTTGTAGTACCTCCTCAACAGATTCACCTGTGCATTGGAAAGGCACTGGTCATTCAACTTTGTCGTGCTATCATCAATCATGCAATAAATGAATTTAAAAAAAGGGAATCACAATCAAGGTGTTGTGTTTTCACTCGTATCCGTTTGTGTGTTGGTTTTTCAGCAGGATTACAAAAAAAAAAACTACAGGGCGGATTTCAACGATTTGGTTGGAGGATGAGTCTCAGCCCGGAACAGACCCCGTTACCTTTTGATATCGATCCTGATAAAGGAACAGAGCCAGGACATTTTTTTCTCCCATTCTTAAAACATCACAAGATACATTAGGGCACTTTTTTTTAAATGTTTGCATGGATCATCATTAAAGAAAATCAAGTATATTTCAGTGGCTGGTGTCTGTGAATGAGCACAAAAGCGCCCTGGTTGGCCTTGACGGAGGTATACGCTCTACTGAGTGCCACTCGTGTTGAGACGTTGCACTTACTGAGAAACACCTTTCTAGCTTTACACAGTGTTCTGGAGACCTTATTTTGAGAACAGCTCTTAGAACAGCCTGTTTATTCAGTTATGGAAAAAATACATGTTTATGAGTTTGAATTATTACCACATTGATGTTCTGAATTTGAATTCTACAACTACATAGTGTCTGCTACATGTCTGTGTGCATTATGTTGTACTGCATATCTGAAGCTGTAGACCAACAGATAACATTTGACAAACCAGTTTCAAATCAAGGTCCACTTTCTCTCGTGTTGTGCAGCTCTGGTCCTCAGCAGTGGGTCAGAAAACGCTGCGGTCACTGAATGCCAATCATGTGTCAAAACAGAAAATGCCTCACATTAATAAAGTTATACGATGAGTGGCAGCAGACTTTTGCTGAATTACTCCGCATAGTGGAGTTTTTCTTTTACTCATTCATTCCTCTTCCCTCTGTTTCCCAGCTGTGAGCAGGGAAAATGCGGCACGCTGTCCTCCCCTCTCCCCACCCCGTCCTGCTCCCCGTCAACTAAAGCCCTTTCATAATGAATGGCAAGGTACGATAATAGCCTTCAGGTTGCCATAGAAATGAGACAGGGGCCCTGTATGTGATTTTCTTCTCTTTTTTTTCTCCAAGCATGGATGACATGAGGACTTTGAGGCAAACCCCCCCCCCTCCCAACCCCACCCTCATCCTCACCCCACCCTCCCAGGCAGCTCCGCACTCTGCTACCGTCTTCTACCTCCCCTCACATCTTTTCTTGATCAGCGTTTCTTCTCTCCTCGCGGTTTTGACGCGTTAATATGAGAATCGTGCGAGTTGAAAGCGATTAAGCTGCCACAAATTTAACACAAGACCGTCGTCCATATGTGACGATGTTTTTATTCATACGTCACTGGCAGGTCCAGTCAGTTTTGATACCCGGGGCTCTGAGGTGATCCGTGGTCCGATCACAAACACCCGGGCAACTGTGCAAAAAAAGATTAATCTGATGCTGAAGAACGATCCGAGATTTGAGGGAGCAGATGGAGCTTCTCTTTTTTTTTCCTTTTTTATTTTTTTTTCCCGCCACGCGAGGCATCCCGCCCAACTCAGGTCTCCTTCCTGCATTGAGCATGCCGCCGCAGCTGCTAGCGTGGCCTGTTGAAAGTGAGCTCTTGTGATCTCAGCTCGCCGCCGACAGCTGCTCTCAAGCTAAACAAAGTATTGATCCAGGCTGCCGTTTTCACACTCGGGTGTCTGGAGGTCGGCGATGATCTCTGATGTGTTTGTGTCGCGTTTGTGGTGTCAGGGGGCGACGTGGTGATAAAGTGATGACTTCGCTGTGTAACTTCTGGTGCGTGTGCATGTACCACCATTAAATCTCCATTAGACTGTCTCTGCTGTATGTGCTGTAAAGGTTACAGATCGTACAGACCTGCAGGCATAGATATGATGTGTGGAAAGCAGATTTTTGAGTTTTGAGTTCAGGGTTGAGTTTAATAAATCATCAAGAGGAAGCTTTAACCACCAGCAATTCAAATATGATAACAAGTACATAACCTTCATCATGTCGCATGGTTCAGTATAGATAAACAAGATATGTTGCTGAAGCTGATTATTAATTTATAAATCAGTGATCAGAAAATGATGAACACATTTAATTGTTTATGAAGCAAAATTATTTGCTGGTTCTGGCTTTTTAATTAGGCAGATTTGCTTCTTTTACATTGAACTTTTTTTTTAAGGAGCTTTAAATGTAATATATTTAGATTTTTCGGTGGACAAGACAAATCATTTCAGGATGAGACCCTGTGCTTCAGGAACCTGTGATGGTACTGTTCTTTCATTCATTTTCGGATATTTAACCGACTGAGGCAAACAGATCAATCACTAACCTGAATGGCCCTCAGTAAAGCACAGCTGGCCCCTTTAATTCAATCAATATCAAATAAAACATATTTGAATCCACTAGATCAGGATATTTAGACCAGCCACCTAAATATGCCTGTCCTGATACGCATCAACAGTTCATGGGCTCTTTTCTGGCCCAGCCTCCATCCAAGTTTCGTGGAAATCCTTTTAGCAGTTTCTGTGTAATCCTGCTGACAAACCAACCAACAAACATAGCCTCCATCATTTGTTACAGGCCTAACATGGACCTCAGCTGTTTCATGGTGAGGTCCAGGTCCTCTTCAGTCCATTGACAGCCACATATCAGGGCTCCAGACGTTTTGCGACCACTTTTGTAAACGAGCGACTTGCAAATGCGTCCTTCCCTGATTTTGTTTCTTAAAATCGTCGTTGTTCATCACGAGTCGCACCAGGAGGTGAACGTTTGGCTTTGGCCTCAACAGCACAGAAAATAACATCATGCGACCAATCTGATCCACTTCCCGAATAAATAACGGTTACTTCTGCTGAACAACAGCTTTGTCGCTCGAACCGGGAGACTCTTAAACCACTACTTCACTATTTGACTGTTTCTTGTAAAAATAAACATTGTTATTTCTGTAAATTTAGAACTAAAGTGCTCCTTTAACTTTTCAGTAAGTGCTACTATACAAAATAAAACAGCAGAATAGAAATATGTTTTTATTTCATGTATTTATAAACAGTCTCAACTACAGAGGCCCCTTTTTGTTCTTCAGTACCTCCCTGTAACATGAATATTCATAACCCAAATAAGCAACAATCAAATCAACAACTGCAGCAGTCTGCTTCATCAGTGCTGCGTAGGTGTCGTGTGATGAGATTAACGGCAAACACAATCAAATGAAGAACAACATCTTTACTTCTTCTGTCAACATCTGGGAAACAAAAAGAAACAACAATAATCCGAATGTTGAAGTTAAAAATCAACGTGGTCGGCTCAATTTCACAACACAGTTTCGTGATCGTCGACTGCTGCCGGCGTCCCCCGTAAGCCCCCTTTGTGCTTTAACTGATTCTAATCGTATAGTGTTTTTTCAATTAGCATTATGCAATTTGCTAAATCTGTTTGTCGCAGTGCTTTCTCAGCCTCCGCACTCTTTGATTAAAGTACAGTAAAGTTTGATAAGTTGGAGGCCTGTGAGTGAGTCAGTGCCGGAGTAGACAGCCGGACAATATGTCCTTTATTATTGAAATTATTTATAATTATATAGAAGTGTCCATTGTATGCATGTAGGACAAAATATGACGAGGAGAATTCAACTTTGTTCGTTTTATCATTTCCTGATTTTACCACAAACACATTTGACATTTTATTGTATTTTTAAAGAAACAGAAACAAAAAAATGTGGCCACTCTTGCATCCACACATCCTGATTGTCAGCTCATACAGTAATAGAACCTAATCGATTATTCACAATACTGCAAGAATTTATCTGCTGGTATGTTTCAGTGATTCTCTCCGTTCTTTGAACATCAGTCACAAACTCTCTCCCGTCAGTCTTCTGTGGAGGTTTCGGTCTGTAACCTTTCCCGTGTTACAGTTTTCTTTCTGGCTGCGAATAGTCAACAAGCACATTTTAATCGCCTTTGTCCAGACGTCAGTTTTTTAATTCCTCGTCCCGTTCCTCTCATTAGTAAAGATCCAATGCCATGTTTTGATTTTATAGTATTTCAGGAGGAAGTGTCACATCGATTCCTCTCGGTGGAGCGATCACAAGTCCCAGCATGCTCGCTCCACAGCAGCTGCACAAACCTGTCGCCCCGACAGTTCCCCCCGTCTCATTTTCAAGAAAAAGATGGTCGGTGTACTGTATGTCAGTTGTTCTTCGGTGCTAACACGTCCAGAGAGCCGTGCTCCTTTCTTTTCTTTATATGTATTCACCTTCATGTTGTTTGTTTTTCAGCTAACCACAAGCTCAGGTTCACTCCTCTCAGCATGGCCGTCCTTCGGACAGTAGATTTTTCAATGTTTTCCGGTGTGCAGCAGGCCGTCCATTCATCTTATGTATTCACTTATGGTGATTCATTCTTTTTATTATGCATGTCATAGAAAATAAGCAAACAAAGGATTCAAACCAATTAATTCAGCTAAAGCTGCAAGGTGCTGAAACGTGTCCTTGTTTTCTTTACTCACTCAAAGATGAAATGTCTCTTTTTGTGTTGACAAATTAATTTCCGTTGAGTGAATACATAAATAGTTTCATTGATGGCTACATTATTGAATCAAATGTAGTTCATTTCTGACTTTGACAGAATATTTGCCACATAGTTTTGCCAGAAACTGCCTCCTGAAATACCCAAGTTAAAGCCAGACTCAAAGGTTATTAAGCCCCCAATCATAAAGATACATTATTTTTTCATTAGTTTTGATGTCGAACACATTTACACTTGTTGAACCTCAACATGTGTTTTGTGTTATTTCCCTATAATTCTTTTTTTTTTGAAGCGTAGTGAAATATTCAGCCTGTGAGCAAATTGGTGTTATTTCAGCCGGTCTTTTTAATATTAATGAGTGAGAGCAGTGATTGGCCAACGGCAGCAATCGGTTAAAAAAACAGAGAGGAAGACTAATGACCAAGAGAGAAAAATGGCATAAATGATCCAGGTCTCACAGTGGTTGGACAAATATAAAAGGCCTTTATTTCATCGGGCTGGAAACATATTTAAAAAACTCCAACATGTGTCGGCTCGCAGCTTTCAGTCTCAAAAAAGGAAAAATTGGCAACTAATTGCTCTGTGAAAATCTACTAAAACTTTTTCTATCATGATCAAAATCAGGATTTTCGCATTAAATTGAAAAACATTTAATTTAGAGTCTCGCTGCACTGTGACCACCACCCTCCACAAAGGTTGGGATGCTGTTAAAAATGGAAAATATAAACAAATAAATGCATATATATTTGCATACCCGGTAAATTTTAAAGGCTGACTTGAATTGATCACCTCAAAATCACCAATTAAAAGAGACTTTTAAACAGAAGTCAAACAAGCCAAAAAGTTTTAATATTGTTATTCTTTTCTTGGTAATTTTGAGGTCATCGGTTTCCTTCGATTTTTCGGGTGAAGTCACTTCGTTTTTTCACAGGGAAGATTTTATTTTGCCAGCGTTGTTTTGGCATTTCCGGAACGTGAGAGAGCGGCGAAATGTGAGCAAACGTGCAGAAATCAGTAGAAACCTGAACGCGCCAGATGTTTATGAAGTTTTTCAGCATCTGTTTGCCAGATGACAACCGCACATTTGCCGCATAATTGATCTGTTGTTTGAAAATATACATTTGCTGTAAACGTGCCACGATCAAAAACTGAGGTCTACCACAACAGCGCGCGTGCGTGTGTGTGTGTGTGTGTCAGGTCGGCTGTATGGCTGACTGTAGTTACACAGTTAATGCAGCTGTTGTACTGTTTAGATCTGTTCTTTCTATAAAACAGCTTTGACTGTAGCTGTACTGAACAAATATCATCATTGTATTCAGGCTCAACCGAGGTTGAAACTCCTCTGATTAATCTTTGTGACAGCTGTAACGATTCATTGACTCATTTCAGCCATTCCCAAACTTAAGAACGTGACGTGTGCCGTTTGAAAGGCAGAAATTCTGGGGCCCAACCAAACTTTTAATCAAAACTCTAATCCTGAAATTGGAGCAATACATATGTACTGATGTTGTGTCAAAGTCTGTTCCCTTGTCAAATAATCTTGCCCTCAGGTTTTAAAAATGTTTTTTTTTAAAAATAAGTCAGATAAATTTGTTTGATAATAGCTCTCTTGTTCTATTTTTTATTTTTTTTATGTAAAACAATCAATCATAAATATTTGATGGCAAACTAATTCAGGGAGCTGCGACCCACACTTCACTGGATTAGTCGATTATTTGTCACCTAAGCGAATTCCAAACTGTTCTGAAAAGGTATTAATCAATTTAAGAAAGAAGGTGAATATTTTTCTGCCGCCCTCTTGTTTCATTTTCTGGCTTTCTTTAATCCTCTATGAGAGTAAACTGAATGTCTCTGTGGCTGTAGACAAAACAAGACATTTAAGAACGTTGTCGTCGTGGGCTTTTGGATAACACTGATACACACTTTTCGACATTTTCTGACATTTTCTGTGCTGATAATTAAGGGAAATGTGTCAACTCTCCCTAGACCCTGCTGTGTGCTTTTTTAGTCCCATTTTTTTTTTTTTTTATGTAACATTAATTAGGCTGAACATTGTATGAAAACCAAATACATGAAATAGCAGAATTCTGTTTGTGTCAGTTTGTGATTTTCTTTGACAGAACCGACAGAAATCACAGTGATAGCCTTGAAACGTGCACGTACAGTAAGCCGTGTCTCAACTTGAAAACTCGTAAAACTTGGATGTTGATTCACGATCGAGTGTTTGCTTCTCATGTATTTGCCATTAACGCAGTTGTTTAATCAGATCAGGCTTAGAAAAGTTATGTATCTGCCATTGCGTGTGTGTGTGTGTGGATAAAGACCTAAAGCTGCTTAGGTTTCAAAGGGGCTTAAACTGCCTGTTGTGACTGCTCAGCTTGAAGCTCTGCATCTGGAGGGCTGGATCACATTGCAGGTGTTCGCTGCATCCTTGTCGGACGGAACTCCAGTTTTTATAAAGTGAAGTTCGATTTTTGTCACTGGCTCGTTAAATGACGTGTCTCGACCTCGAGGTCCTTGTTTAGAAACGGACGTACAGCACAAATAAGAGCAAAGGGACGAGAAACTGCCCACTTGTGTGAAGCTCGCCAACGCTCAGGCGACCGCGCCGAGGAGCGTCCGTCTTTTCTGTCACGGACCTGTTTTTCGCAGGTCTCTGTGGCCTTTGCAACCGAAGGCTCTTTTGGCCAAAGTCCACGTGGCACAAAAAGGCAGCGGCATTCCTGATGTCTGTGGCTAATCTGTGGTGTCAGCTTGTGTTAACGCCGCACCGCCAAATTTGAGGGCACACAGGGCCGGGGAATATTAAAAACTCCCATCAGCAGCATTCCTCCAGAGGAGGGTGGGTCTGACGAGAGCAAGGGTCACCTAAGGTTGAACGCTGGTTGTGTGTTCGAGCCGCTCGTACTGTAACGGTCTGATCCAGCGGACAGGAGGTGGGGCCGGAGCAGGACGGAGGGAACACACTTCAAAGAGAGAGCGCTCTTTCCTTGTCTATCCTCATTGAAACCGGGCTAAATGAGCTTTGTGGGGGCTTTTGTTCCTGCTGTTAGACAATTCAGAGACTCGACGGAAGATGCCCAAAAGGACAGGAGGTCATATGGGTAGTTAATTATCTGCTTCTCAACCTGCCAGTAGCTTTCTGCATGCCACCCAATTGACCTATAATGAGCATGAGATATTGTTCTGCTAAATTTGAGAAGTCTAGCAAGTGTAAGGTCAGACTGTTCCTACAATTGCCACATGTCAAATTTCACACAGACGTGAGACGGAGACTTTGTACCCGAGCGCAGGCATTTCTCCGGCAGCGTTGCGCTCTAATTTGAATATCCAAAGAGTTTTAACGGCGAGCTAGTTAACCAAACGAACCATGACGTAATTTTTTTTATTATTATTTTTTTTAAATGTAACCTGTGGCTCGTACCTGAGCTCACTGTGAGCATCACGATAGCCGTAGAAATTTGGTGTACATCTTGTCATCTGAGGCCGCTGTGCAGACATGTAACATGTGCTCCGCTCTCCCCGACTCCCAGAGGGGCGAGGACAGGAATGCATTGGGGGTCAGGGGTCGGACAGCCATGTGCACGTGTGCTGCTGTAGCCTGGCAACAGGTGCCGCGCGAGAGCCACGGCTGAGTCTTTTAAGATCGCAGCAAACCCTCAGACAGGGTACTATGTTTTTCCACATTTGATCCGTTTTTGTAGCCTCTCTTTTTAAAAGAAAGACTGCATCTGAAAATCGTCATCCACCTTTTCTAATATCGTCTCAGTCGAAGCCGTTGGATGTTAAACGGGCCGAGCTGCGAGTGCAACATCTGCACAGAGAGAGAGAGAGAGAGAGGAGCTCATAGCTGAGAGGTTGGTAGTGTCTCGGGGAAATGATAGCTCTGTGCCAAGGTATTTCTTCTCCCTCCTGAGAGAGGCCCCGCCATTCAGCACTCTGAGGTCAACAAGTACAGACCATTACCCACAATGCCCCTGAACTGAGGAGAAAAAAAGGAAAAAAAAAACAAACTTAAATATGCAGGGCTGTTCCTTTAAGATGGTAAGACAGGAGCTGCCTGAATGCACTCGGAGACAGAGCTGCGGCCAAGATGGAGAGAAGGAGGGAGAGGGAGGAAGGCAGGCAGGCAGGCAGGCAGGAAGGCAGGGAGGCAGGCGGGGAGGAAGCAGACATCTTCCAGTGATGTGGAAAAGGATAAACTTGTGTTTCCCTGTTTCTGCTGCCAAGCTGTTAAGTTGCAATTATTCATATTGTAAAATTATGGGTGTCAGTTTGCTGATTGCACTACTCGGAGAGAAAAAAAAAAAAAAAGGGAGTCTTGTTGCTAGGAGAGGAGAGATTCAGCCTTCTCTCATTGGCCACGAGGATGGCCCAATGAGAGCCCTCCCCCTAACAGCAGCGCAGTAGTAGAGTTACCCCCACATGCAGACCTGATTAATATGTCAGACATGTTTTATGGGTTAACGTGAATCAGGCGGGATGTACCGAAAGGGACTGCAGCAGGGATTTACTGTGTGGATATATATATATGTGTGTGTGTGTGTGTGTGTGTGTGTGTGTGTGTGTGTGTGTGTGTGTGTGTGTGTGTATACAATTTGTGTGCCAGAGGAACATGCTACACTGACATATCACACATAAGCAGCACTTTGGGGTCAACGGATGCTCTCGTTTCTGAAAAAATGCTCACACACACACACACACACACACACACACACACACACACACACACACTCTCACACGACGCGCCCCGCTTGTAGAAATTAAGTAACTGGAAACAGACTAGTGGAAATAGGAAATAGGATTCCTCACATGTGCGTGATTATCAGGAGAATGCAGCGCACAAAAGAGAAACAGGAGTGCAGAACCGAGCCGCGCATCGGCCGTCTGATGCTACTTGAAAAGAGCCGGAGTGCGTGTTTCAAAAAACACACTGTACAGTTGTTAACGCAGCGCGGGCCTCAAAACAAATCTGTCGAGGGGAATTTGATGTGTTCATTACCTGTCAGGGAAAAAAAAAAAAACACAAAAACATCTTATTTTGTCTGACAGGGTTACCTCAGTGAGTCATCTAAAAGAAAAGCTGCGGTTGTAAAGGGAACATTTTGGGCTCGTCTGATGTCTCACCTGCAGCCAGACAAGAAGGCTGACATCACGTTGCATCATCGGTCTTTGTCCAGTGTGGAGACGGTTGGGTCCGGCACTTGTTTAGCTTCCCGTAGCATAGCGCGAAGAAGGAAAGCTGCCGACTGGCGTGCAGTGAAAAAGAAACGTGGTCTTATTCCCCTGAAACTGTCCTGAAGCTGTCACTTGTTCCACTTTAAAATGATGGTTTGACATTTTGGAAAAGCTTCTCACTTACTTGCCTAAAGGTGTGTGACTTCTTTGGCATCTAAACGAGGAAGGGTGCAGATTCCTTTGCCTCACCCAACGCAACAGGAGCTTTCTGGGGCCAGCGTTTGGTTTGTCCCTTCTGGGCTACTGTAGAAAGCGATATTAAGGGCTCATTGTAAGGTGACGGAAACGCAATTCTTAGTTTTTAGGTGATCATACACTGATGAATATAACGGCTAACTGCTCCTCCTTAAAGTGATATCTTGACGTTTTGGGGAATGCCTTTATTTGTTTTCTTTGCTCGAAGTTAAACGAGAACAAACTCCACAAACATAAAATGTAAAAACTACATCGGCCAGTGGCACAGCTGTAACACAGACCGATGTCTGGAATTCTTACATTATTTGTATTTTAATTCAAATTAAATTGTAAATAAAAAAAAGATTTGCTCTGTATTCTTGACACACAGTAGCTTCGCTGTATTTGTTTGCCCTTGTCGTGGACCTCCCTGCAGCCGCTGTTCACAGCAGACATTATGACTTGTCGTAGCAGGAAAAGCGCAGGTGTTCGCTAAAAACATGAACAATGGCTCGGTTCTATTCAAACACGTAAGCCGCTCATGATAGCGACGGTGAGCTAACACGACCCTGAAACTGAAATGAGCTACCTGGAACCCAGCCATTTATAATTGTATTATTATTGTGCTCATGCGAAAATTCTTTAACTCTCTCTGAACCATTCAGCGCCCTGTTAAGGATAGGCTGCAGTCAGGGCAGCTGGCATGTGCCGATAGTCGAGACTAAATGTGTCTCCGGGCTGCGGAAAAGAAAAAAATGGAAGACGTTTTGAGGAAAATAGCAGTTGTGTTAATCTCACCTGTACTCGCTGATACCAGGACAGCCTGACAGAACTGCTGGAGTCAATCATTTTGTCTTCATTTCACTTTCACTTTTTGTCAATCACCTCTGCTCAAACGACGCTGTGACTCGGCGCCCGTGCAGAAAACTCTCCTCCCATTCGTGCTTCGTGTTTAGATTATTGCATATTTTTGACGCACCAGCTGTCCGGCCACAGGTGTTTTCATTTACAGCGATTAGACTTTGGGAGGAAGTTCTGTGCAACTTTTTGTGTACTGCAACATGTTTTGAAGATGTATTTTTTTGTTGTTTTAACGTATGCTCTTATTTCACGCGCGTCGTTACGCCTTTATCGACGTCTTGTTTTTTGTGGTTGGCCGATGGCGGCTCGTGTAATGCCCCTTTCTTAGCTTCATCTGTCGACCTGAGCGGAGGTCTAATCATCCAGAATAAGTGGAAACACCTGTGTGGGTGTGCAAGTTTTAAAAAGATATCAAGTTACATTGGGAGGGTAGATAATTGTGAAGGAGCCCCAGATTTGGCACATGTCCTATTGTGTCAATTTAATAAAAAGAAGGTGTTTACTGAACAGAATGTGTCACAGTTTTTGGTGGACCATCATTAATAAATGGTACATTTATAGTTATTTTAAATACATTGATTTATTTTACTGTAAATGCTTTTTAAACCATTTATCAAGCAGTTGTTTATTGTAAAGCTGCATCTGATGTTTAAAAACATTCACCACTGCCTCTTCATTCTTCAATAATAGTAGAATAATCATTAACGTGATGTAATTTTTTTTTTTTTGAAAGATTTTTTCTGGCATAGACACCTTTATTAAGCAGTAGACAGATAGGAAATATGGGAGAGAGAGGGGGATGTGACATGCAGCAAAGGACCTCCGGCCGGAATCGAACCGGGGTCGGCTGCGTTCATGGCATGCGCTCCAACCACTCGACCACCTGCGCGCCAACGTGATGTAAATTTAAGTTAATTCCTACAGTGTCAGCAACAGGTACCGAGAAGCGTGGCCTCAGGAGGGACAACCTGGTGGAGAGTTTGCGGGAGCGCCAACGCTCCCGCCTCACATGTGGCCTCGTCCCTTTTCACACATCAGCTGTCGAGTGTGTAAATGTTGTTCGGAGACCTCCCGTCAGAAACGTCTCGTCGTGTGTTGACCTCCCTGTCGCCGATGACATCGTGTCGCACATGAACCACAACATCTTTTTGATGAGACAGACAGTTGTGTAATGCGATCGGCAGCGCAGCCATCCGATGACTTTGAAAGTAGACCAGTGTGTAGGCGAACATTATCATCCTCATTGTTTTGGTTTCCCGCCCACAGCTTTACTGTTTTGGTTCAGTCTAATGGCTTCATAGCAGCTTTTCCAGATAGAGCAGGCGGCTGGTTTCTGGCGAAGGCAACCCACTGCACCAAGCGACGGAAGTTTGACCAAAGTTGGAGAGCAAAAGCCGATCGAA
The DNA here is from genome assembly GCF_900880675.1 of Sparus aurata. Taxonomy (NCBI): domain Eukaryota; kingdom Metazoa; phylum Chordata; class Actinopteri; order Spariformes; family Sparidae; genus Sparus; species Sparus aurata. Next base: position 9,130,223 of record NC_044199.1, read on the forward strand.
AAAAACTGTGCTTAGAAGAATAAGTAGGAGTAGTAGTTTGTTTAAAGGTCCATTATGTAGTTTTGGGGAAGACATTTAAATCAGAAAAAAATTTGACTGACTAAACAACAAAACTTTCTTCAAACAACAAACTGTACTGTACTGTTTTACTTTGTTTATCTTTGGCGGACCCTGCCACCGTTCTTAGCTTCCAGCAGTGTTCTGAGAGCGGCTTCAGTTATGGAATAAAACAAATATCTCGGAGTTTTGTATTATTACCCCGCTAATGCTGTCAATATTAAAAAAGACGGCAGTAAATAATGCACCAGCATTAAAAGTACGATTGGATCTCAGCAGAGCATAACGTGGCAGTACAGATGCTCTCAGCGGCATCTGACTTCAAACGTTTCTTGAGTTTACGAAAAAAAAAGAAAAGAAAGGCAGCAGCTTTCAGAGCTATTCATATCACAGATGAGATACGGGCTAAAAATAAATTGTTGTGCCTCTTACGCCACAGCTGATTACAAACTAGTATCCTGCAGCAAAGAATTTACAAATCCTAACCTGAGACTCTCTGATTGCTTCAACAGACATCACAGAAGAGCCTCAGTCAGCCTGCGCTAAATAAGAAATCAAACCAACGTCGGCCCGTCGATGTGAAAATGATTGGTCATATGTAAGTCGTTTCCTACTGTGGGATGAGTCCAGCAACGGCACAAAGGGTACAGTTACAATTATTACTGCTACGGCGGTATTATAACTTATGGCCCGTGTCACATTGTGTTTTGAACTGATAATAACAGGGATTTGTCTGCAGGGAAGATATCTGTCAGCACTTCTTTCTGCGGAATAAATCAAAAGAAGCAGCTGGTGGATTTCCTGCTCACTGAGCTGTTCTTACTGAAGTGGATCAATGTGTAATCACATCAAATCTCTGATTTATCACTGTAATTATTTTTGATTTATTTTGCCCTGTCGTGCCACATCGCTTCAGCTGCTTGTACAAAATAGACCAGGACAAGAATGTATCGATTGTGCAGCGTCGAGGCCGGTGATTAGTGCTTGATGAGGAAAAGTTTGAGACATTGTTTTTAACATAACGCGCCATCTGCAGTCCTAGCTGTAATCATCAATAATGCATGTTCTGAACTCCAAAAGCATCCCCGAAAACTTTCAAAACTTAGATTGGTAACAGAAACAGTCAGATTTGGAGGTTTTCCTTGTAAGACTTTGGTTCCTGTGGCTTTAACCGGCTGTCAGGAACACACAGAGAGTTTTTTTTTTTCTCTTCTCCCTTTTGTTCACTCCTCTATGGAAATGCGCATCTGTTCGTCGCGGCCACACACGCAGCCTAAAAACAGTGAATTGGCAAGCTGCAGTTAGTCTTCTGCTTTAGTCCATTGTTTCCATTTTGATCTATTCCAAATCTTTTTCTGTTTTGTTTGTGAACCAAGGTGTGCTCTCGCTCCTGCCTCCTCTTCCAGCACAAATCTATTTATTATTTTTTTTTTCTTCTTGCATCTCATCTTTTGTGTTGTCCAGTTGAGGCGCTCTGTCTCAAGTGTCCTATAAATGCAGTTGTTAAGGTCACAGACTTGGAAATAACCCCTCTGTGGTTCAATGCCAGGCTCCTCCAGTGTTTGCTGTATGTTCTTTTTTGAAGTGGCAGGGTGGGCTGGCCGTTACAGACTGTCCAATTGTCAGAAGGTCACAGGTTTGATCCCTCTTATAGTCGGTGTTGAGCCCGCCTCCCTAAGAGACGTTGCCCCCCCCCCCCCCCCCCCCTTTGTTGTAACGGTTGTATGAGCCATAAAGTGGATCCGTTAAGATTCACAATCATACAGCTGAAAGCAGCAAAGGGGCTGCCGTTCACGACGGTTACAATACAGAGTGCAACACAGTAACTTGAAGGGAGAAGGCGCCTTGTCGCTGCTCACAAACCCAAAGTCTTCCTGTGGTCCAAACACACACAAGCAACACAAAGCGCCGCGCCACAGTTTCTCTTCCTGCTCTATTTATGTTCTTTCACTGACATTTTTATTTACAAATCCTGGTCAGGTAGTGAGTTCAGGTCCTGACTCTGCAGATTCAGTGTGGCCGATGCCTGAAATGGTGTCACATGCTGACCTCTGGTGGAGGATGAGGGAACTTATCTCACAGCAGACAAATAAAACAGTCAGCCATTTAGCACACATTGACATTGTGAAACTAACTCAGCACTGGACTGACGACGAGTGTAAAGTAATGAGATTTCTTTCGTCTCCAGAATTTTAACCTCCTAGGAATACACTGAATAATATCTATACTGCTTTGTTTGGTAGTGTGGTTGAAATGTATATGACTTTCCATGCAATCTTTATATCAACCTTTTAAATAACAATACATATATTTATAACTGCAATTCAGAACACAAACTTATACCACTAATTTATCAAATACTGTGATACGTATATACATATAACTCCAGCATCGTTTTACACATTAAAGTGTGTTTACAGGTCTCGGAGGGTAATACTGCATATTCGAAAGTACTATAAAGCTTTTTGTGTCTCCAGAGGAAGATGCATGTCATCTATTAAAGTGCCTCCAATGATGTCACTCAGTGACTAAGTTGCATTGTGGGTAATGTAATTGCCAGGTTTTGAAAAGCGGTCCACTGGTCTAGCACTGCACTCCGATAACAGTGTTGGACTCATTATGAACAATTTAAAAACAAATGATTACTTTTCTCCTTACTTTTCAAAGTCTACGGCCTACATCACCCACAATGCAACTTAGTGACATCACTGGAGGCAATTAATCAGATTAAGCGTAGCTTCCTCTGGAGCAACAACACAATAGTTTTACTATGTTCTTCACATATGCAGTGGTGCTTCCCCAGACCTGTAATCACACTTTAAATCCACGTTGTAAAACAGAACAACACTTAACAATCAGCCGGTGACAGTGTTAATAGTGAAAACTCAGTGTTTTGCTCTGAGCGTTGAAATTTCACACACCATTTTTGTGGCACATTGAACTAATTTTACTGCATTTGTTTTCTGTGCAGCCTGTCAGGGAAAGAAATGATTGTAATTAGATCCTCATTTGAGGAAAACTATAATTCAGCGATAAACACGGTGACAGGGGCGAGAAGAGAGTTCAGCGAGGAAAGCCCACAAAAGAACACAGGATCTGTGCTGGGGTTTTACATCAAGGTTTGGGTTGATCTATTTGGCTGTTTTTATATTTAAGCATATTTCTCAAAGTCATCTTGGCGGAGCTTTTGTGTGTGTAGGAGTCACAGACAACACTTGCCATTTCACAGAGGTAAAAAAGAGTTTAATTAGCAAACATAAGAGTACAAAAATACTGTTCAAGTTAAAAAAAAAAAAGAGTGAAAAGAGTACAGAAGATTGTGTTTATAGAAAACGATCAGGTGGCACTTGGCTGGCCTGGTGTTTGGAAGCAACCTGGAAATCACAGGTTTGAAGCCAAACAGTTGAATAATTCACAAGTCCTCTCCTGAGTGCAGCATGAAACAAATTATTATTAATGATATAATGAGTATATTTGGGCGTATTAAGTGGTAAAGCTGGTGAGAAGTCCTTAAAAAAAAGGTAGTCAGAAATCACATTAGAAAAGTACCTCATCAGCATTCAGTCAGTACTAGTAAACGTTGTCCTTCATAGTGCAGCTGTCACTCAGCACCATCAGGAGTATAGTGGTTATAATGATTGATACTTCAGCTATTATTCTTTGTTTTGAAGCTTATGCAGAAGCACTGAAGGCACCATGGAAGCCATAAGCCATGTTAACAGGCACGTTGGCTCTTCCCAGCTCTTCGAATGTCTTGGCATCCAGAACCAGGAGGAATGTCCCTTTATCCTGGAGAGAAGAAGTGAACCACAGGAGTTTATCGTCAGAATCATGTCAGCGACAGTGCATGAAAGGCATGAACGTGAAGTCAGAGCGCTAAAACTCCTCAGATGGTTTTGAGCAACTTTCAAAGCAGCTCCGATCACCTTCAAGGAACGAAACATCTCGAGAGTGCCGAAGAGAAATAAAATCATCTGTGATGAATAAATGAATAATAAATTCAGGAAATTTTATTTGCCATATTAGAAATATTGTGCATTTGCACAGCAAAGTGCTGATTGACAGACTTGATCAAACTGCTGCTGGTCACGAAGCAGTTTAATTTTAGCCTTAATTCTCCCTCAGCATTTGAGTCTGTATTTTGCGTCTGTTTCACTCGTTCATTTGTCTTTTATTGTGAAGCACCTTGTGACATCTGCTCTGGCAAGGTGCTGTATAAATAAACCTACTACTACTTGATGTGCTTTGCGGAAGCAGCACAGTTAAGAGAAAAGAAGAGAGTAATAATATGCTGCAGCACAGCTCAGGTTCAAGCTGCCAGACGGGCTGTCAGGACGGAGCACAGCAACACCTCAAGGTGATTCACGCTCCTCAACGTGCCTCTTAAAATAGAAATAAAAGGGTTTAACTCCCAATTAAAAGTTTGTGACGTGCAGAACTATCTCATTCGCTGTAATTATCTTTCGAAAGTCCAAAGAATCTGCAGACTCTGACTCAGACTGTAGATTACATTAAAGTCCAGAAATCTTTATAAATTAGGATTTTGTTATTATAAACAGTATGTAATATATTTATAATGCTGCTGGTATTATTGCCATCACTAACATGACTACAGAACATGTTAGAACCATTCTGCTTCTGTGGTTAAGAACGTTTTTTTTTATTATTATTTATTATTTCATCTAAACTAATGTAGGGTAAGTTGATCAATAAATATGTATGACTCCACTTCTCTCCCTCAGGAATATTCACTATGGATTAGAAGAGAAAAACAAAACAGAAAAACAGAGCTTAGATAGAGTAACAGGCCTGCTGCCTGATGGTAACTAAAAACTGTAGAAGCCCTTTGTTGCTTTAAGGTTAAATACTGTATATGTACCACTGATGATACTCCAGAAAGAAAAACACTTTTACCACTAAAACCTTGACTAAAATATGTCAGTTCGTGTCACGTTGGCTCTCCAATAATTCCTGACCGTCTTTACAGAAACCGACTTCACAGAGTCTTACCTGTGAGGGGGTTAGGACCACCGAGAGGATGACACCATCGTCCTCCTCCACGGCATCAGGTGACGGCACAAACACCGGCTCTGACGGGTAGAAACCCTTCTGGTACCAGACCTGAAGTCACATAAACACAAATAAATCAAGTTCATAGAAGGTTCCACTAATTACCCTTTACTGTTTTCTATTTTTAAGAGCAGAAAGTGCCGGTGATTGTATTATTATCTCCTTTGAGGCAGTAGTATAACAATTGTTTTTACCTGGTTTGATATTTTGGGAAACATTATTCTCTTTCTTGCTGAGATTTGATGCGAAGATTGATATAATTTGATGCCTATCACATATATTTCTAGCTAAATATCTAGCGGCCGTCGGCAGCTAGCTAGCTTAGCTCGGCACAGAGACTGAAAACAGGAGCAACCAGCTAGCCTTTCTCCGTCCCACATTAATAAACAGTCCTCATGAAACCACCGCTTGTCTTTACTATACTTTCTGTTTTTAAGTATGTTAAGAGATATATAGAGATATAGAGATATATAATGTGTCAATTAGTGGTCTTTAGAGGTGCTGGTCGGTGGCAGATGGAATAGAACAGAACCTGTTTATAGCCTTAATGCAAAGCTAAGCTAACTAGCTGCTTTCTCTGACTCTTAGCATGAAAACTAAGAAGCAGATTTCCCAAAATGTGTTGTGTTTCAGCCCTAGTGCATAAGGTTTTATCTTATTTCAAATTTAAGGCAAAGGGTGACAAATACGTCTGACAAAAAAAAATGTGATTTTGCATTAATACACTTGAATAAAGCTGTTATTATGGACATTTTTTGTGAATCTGGCGGCCCCCATACACACACACACACACACACACTCACAAACCTTAAGCGTCTTGTCCTTCAGGTCCATCTTGAGCAGAGAGTCTCCCACCAGGTGTCTGAAGCCACATCCATAGAAATAACGGTACGATCGTGTGTTACATCTGTCGTAATTGATCTGAGGGAACTCCAGGCCGCCGTACTCGATTAGGTCGTCTCCGTGGAGATCCTCGTGTTGGCAGAACACCTGTCGACAAAGAGAGGATCAACCGTCTTTTGTCACCTGAACTCAACAGAGTTTTAACTACATTCACTCCATGAGTTTACTGGACACTTCAGTCTGAAAAAGACGTTTTTAGTTTGTGGCTTTTGACTTTAAAAAACATTTTACAGTTTCTGTTTTGAGTTCTGTTGGCTTAATGAAGCGATTGTGATCATTTCGATCGGTTAAATTTGTCACAACACACCAGAGAAGATGTGAACTGGTTCATCCCTGCGGTGGAAAATGACTGCAGCTGTACCTGTGGGACTATGCGTTCTCAATTACTGTGACAAATTTTAATAGACTTCAGTATTATTAAAAGCCTATCATTGTAGAAACCATTTTGAAGAATATGAGAAAAATTAATTGAGCCAATGTTACACATCCTCCTCCTTATATTACTATTAAAATAACACAAATCATACACCGTGTTATTCTAGTTTTAAGTTTAACAATCCCATTACTGTTACATATTTAATGGTTACTTTCTAACAAATTAACACATTACTGAAGTCTGGAGCAGATTTTTGGGTGATTGTTCCTTTTAAATAAACTTTGAATGTAGGACTTTCTTCACTATAACACAGTATTTTTATATTATGTTATTTTCCAGAAACTGGATTCTTCTTCCACCACTATTACTTCCTCAAAATGGGTATTTCTGAACTATGCATCAGGTATTTCGGCTAAAAAGAGATACTTAAGAGTTTATGGCATTAAAATTCAGTGTCCAACTCACCTTGTCTTTGCTGACCACGACACACGTCGCGTTACTGGAAGGCCGTGTGTTCAGGTTCTGGCCTAGTTCGGTTTCAGCGGTTATGTTAAGGGGCAGAACGAAGCGCCGGGGGAAAGGTCTGCTCAGGGAGTTGTACATCTGGGAATGACACAAGAAGGAACAATGCAGTATGTGTGCATTTTAGGGATTCTTCCTGTACAGTTTGTCTTTTGCCTTGTGGTTCAACGTGACTGTAAAAAATGCAAACAATTTCAGACTTGAACTCAAATTAACTCCGCTGATATCTGACAGAGAATCTGAAGGTTGATCTTTCCTTGAGTAAATGCATAAGAGTGTTCATGTATGGGTGCGTGTGTGTACGTATATGCTGACCTCATCTAAAGCCTCTCCTGACTTTCGTAAGTTCTGGATGAGGTAGTTGTTGATGGCTTCGCCGTCGTCTTGGCAGCAGATGTCAAGCATCAAGAATCCGTCCTCCTCGAAGGCGTTGATCTGATGGAAGGTGGAGATGGCTTTGGTGTGGTACTTTGTCGAGCTGACCTGTGGCACAGAACACATGATTTAGATGACGTTATCACCAAATACATCGTAATCCCTCGCCATCTCAGTCACCTCGCCTGTGCGCTTGTCCACGAGATGGAAGACGGTGTCCAGCTTGGGATCCCAGTAGATCCCCTCGCTCAAAGCCCTCCCCCGCAGCTTGCATGTGACTATCTTCAGCAGGTCCATCTTAATCGGCTGCTCAATGAACACCATGTAGTTCTCAGACATGCCTGGAATAAGGAGAAGGGTGTTTGTTAGGGTTTGTAGCTCAGGGCAGCTATAGTGCGAGGCATAAAGGCATCACTAATGAATGCTGACTTACCGAAGCTGTGGTAGTAGGAAGGATGGGACTTGTTTGCAGGCGCAATGGAACAGAGGATTTTGGCTCCTTGTAGGGTGTCTGTAGCATCTTTCTTCTCAGGTGGGACTCTGATGAAGTTGTACAAGGCTCCTGGAATCATACGTTTTAGATTTATAAAAGACGAATAATTCAGCTATAGATTTCTGCAAACCCTAACATGGGTCCTGTCTAGGTGCTTTTAGGATATTTCTTTGTTAAAAAGATACCTGAATTTCCCAACTTTCTGTCCTCGCTGTAGATCAAATCTGTCTATAATGTAAGTGAGTGAGAGGATGAAATGTATAATTTGTCAGAATGTCCACTAGGTGGCAGTGCTTGCAAGGTAGACAAGTCAGGCACTTGGACGGTCTAAAAGGCCAGAGGACATCCGCCTGTGCATTCAACCCTGTTGATACAGAGTGAGCCTTGGCTTATATTGAGAGAGAGAGAGAGAGAGAGAGAGAGAGAGAGAGAGAGAGAGAGAGAGAGGCGACACCTCTGCCTCAACATGTCTAATGCTGACACTTCAGAAATAATGCCTCCTCGCCCTGTACCGTTAGCAGAATGGGCTGTGGAAGTCTGCTGTGGGATTACTTTGCCTACAGAGCTGACGTATGTGCTATTAAACAGGGCTGAGCAAGGGAGGAAACAGCAAACCTCGCCAAGCAGCTCAGCGAGTACAAAGCCTGACAGGTTAGGATGGTGATGAGTAGCTATATTATATGAGAAACGCCTACGACCTGGTCCCACAGAGAGTACTGTGGGGGGGCACTGCGGGTACCGGGCCCTTTGCTATGGGCTGTCCAGTCTCTGTATGACTAAAGTGAGAGCTGTGTTCGTATGCATGGCACTAAGTCAAGACTGTTTCCGGAGGGTGTTGGACTCAGTCAGGGTTGTCCCTTGTCTCCGATCTTGTTTGTGATTTCCATGGACAAGATTTCGACGTGCAGCGGTGTGCAGGAAAGTGTTGGGTTCTGGTTCATGTCACTGCTCTTTGCAGATGTCATGGTTTTGTTGGCTTCTATGGCTCGTGACCTCCAGCAGGCACTGAGGCAGTTTGCAGCCGAGTGTGAAGCGGTCGGGTCATGGATCTCTGCCTGAATATGTTGGATTGCCTCCTCTGGTTAGGGGGGAGATCTCCTGCCCCAAGCGAAGGAGTTCAAGTATCTTGGGGTCTTGTTCACGAATAATTGGGGAAAAGGAGCGCAAGATGGACGGGAGGTTTGGTGTGGGATTATAAACAGTTAGATAAAGGAGGACTACCAGCCATATGTCTCAGTGCCAGGGTGTCTCTTTAGTGTCATCTTCTGTGGCTTTCATGGTATCGTGATGTCTAAGCTAGTGGCTTTTGACCAAATGACCTGTGACACATGTCTGGGTGTTGGTATCAAATTCAGAGTTTTTGTTTCGTGGCAACACTAGTATTGTGAATGACGGGACTGACCTTTGCTCCCATACGAGTTGCCCATGTTGTAAGAGGTACCATCAGGGTCATAGTGTGGGTGGGCAGTGGCTCCATTCACAGCGATGAACTTGCTCCAGTCCACCTACAAAACATGGCAGAGAATGAGCAGGATCAGCGTCTGGGAACTCTGGTCTAAACTGAAGAAACCAATGTGGAAACTGGTATTAATGTTAACATCTACCACTCCATGGTGGTCGTGATGGTACCTTTTCCAATGTCTCTAGGTTCTCTAGGTTCATTCTGTGTATGAAATTGGTCTCCGTGCTGACATAGTAGTCACCTTTGTATTTCACAAAGCTCACACTTGCATTGTCCGTGGGCTCTGTAACAGAGAGTAACAAAGGATTACTGAGGCCTGAAGAGTGAATGAACGTGTCCCCCCTTTAACAGCCACCTTGGTAAACCATTCTGCTACATGATTTGCTGCTTGTAGTTACACTGAGAAGTCCAGTAGGAATGTGAAACCTCTAGGAAATGTATGCTGCTCCCCTCTCTGGTCCCCACCGGAGCATGTGTTATTATGTAACCTTAGTGTACACTTAAGAGGCTCCAGCCTTGGACTGTGTCTCTTCCAAATACTGAAACTGAACAAACTGTACTTTTTTCTTCCATCTGATCTCAACTCTGGCTCTCCTGCTCCTCCCTAAATAACCAATCTGACATGAAAAGTGTGTGCCATGAAAAGTGTGTGCCACAAAATCTATGATTGAAGTTAAGTCATATAACATTCTTGCACAATAAGTCAACAAACGAGTTAACTGCCGCAAGGCCTCTCCCTTGCTCCCCATCTTTGGTCTACTCACGGATCATCTCAAAGCGAGACAGGAAGCGCTGGAAGAAGTTTTTACAGGGGTCTGGCATGGCGAGGGTACCGAATTCTGACATCACGATGCGATCCCGTTCGCTGTTCTTCTTGTAGGCGTCGCTGTCCAGGAACCGACTCATGTACGTCACCTGGCCTTTGTCGATCTTGAACCGGTGTAACATCGCCATCCCATCAAACCAGTGGTTGTAGCTGTGATGAAATAAATACACTGACACCTCTGTTGTGTTGTCATTTGTGTTGTGCAGCAGTGTGTCGAGGCGTTTCAGAACTCACTGTGTGTTTCCAAACTCAAACTTCCCCGGACCGTTGCGGAGGAGGTTGCCATTGATCCAGGAGGGAATGGTGCCTTGTACCTGAGTGGAGATCGGCTCAGGGGTCTCCTCTATAGAGCGGACCAGAGGTGCAATTGACTCCAGTCCTTTCACTGCTGACGTTATGGATTCCTTGGCTTTGACATTGTCAGCAGGCTCAGTGTCATCTGTAGGAAACACATGCACATGGAGAATAAACTTTAAGGTTGCAAAGGGTCCCTCATTCCCAGAAAATGTCCTGAAGTTTGCACAATTTGGATACAAAAATGTGCCTTTTAATAGTGAACTTATTTGGGTGGGTGAGTGGGGGTATACATGTAAACAATGATGGAATGTAACTAAGGAGAGTTACTCTTGTACTGCACTTGAGTACTTTCCCTTTTCTAGATTTATATACATCCACTCCACTACATTTAGGAGGCAAATATTGTTCTTTTACTCCATTCCTTGATAACAGTTGCTAGTTACTTTGTGGATGACACGCTGCAGAAGTGCCAAGACAGCACATTGTTAAGTTAGTTTATCTGAAACAAAATTAATAAATAAATAATCCACTGATTCCAATAATCAGAAAAAAAGCCCAATAACAGATCCGATAATGAGTCAAACAGTTGACTGTTTGTGTCAGATACTTGACCTTGTATCACTTTTATCTGAGTAATATTTTGACACATTATCTTTAGAATGACTTTTCAGTACTTTGTACAACAGTACATTCTTGCTGGCTCCCAAGACTTTCCTGACAAATTATGTTACACACACAACAAGTGAGTAGACTAAGGTTGTTTAAAGTTGAATTACAGTAGTTGTCACCAGAGAGCAGTTTAATCAATGTTCCAACATGGTGTGCTTTGAGACTTTTAAAATCTATATGTTTGATTCAAGGAAAAGTAGCAAAACCTCACAGTGTGCAGACACAGTAACAAGTACACACTGTTTTGACTTCAATATGTATTTTTAAATACTAATTATGCAGAATGTCTTACTTCAGAATAATATATAACTGGACTAAACTACCCATAGATTGTAGTTTGTATCACGGACGTCTGATACAGATTGTGATAATGACCCGTTTGTCATGATTCAGTGTCTTGTTGTTGTGCCCTGATTTATTTTGACATTATGCCCTTGTGTATCTCTTCCCTCTCTGTGTTTTCCCCTTTGTTACCTCACCTGTCCTTTTCCCTCCTCACTCATCCCACCTGTTCCTAATCCCCTTGTTAGTGTGTCTGCGTATTAAGTCTTTGTTCTCCCTGCACTTCTTGTCAGTTCCTTACGTCATCTGTCAGCCTCTGTGATGTTCTGCTCTAGCGTCCCTCCAGTGTCTCCTCATATGGCTTGTTTATTATTTTGGTTTACGGTTTTCTCTGTCTTGTACTTTGCTTGCATTGCGTCTATGTTTTCAAACACTCCTGCGTACTGTGATGTTCTCGATAAGATGCTCTATGGAGTGTTTTTTAAATATAACACATGCTGAAGAATAAGAGTAATAATGTTTTTCTTTTAATTTAATGTTCCGGAGAATTTAAAGCTACGGCGTGACAAAAGCTGTTTGACCCCCGGCAACAATCTGGGTCCGGGAAAACGCTAGGAGGGAGGAATTTGAAAAGTTGTCTGTTTTCACTTCGTGCAGGAATTAGTAAAACTGCAAACCTCAGCAGGCACGCGGCATTATCCCTTCACATGCAGCCCACATTGCTGCCAGAACAGCGCTGGCTAGGCCAAAGAGTGTTTTGCAACCCTAATCATACCCATATTGTTTATACCCAAAACAGACGGACATCAGAGAGACGGTCAACTTTACATCGTTTAATTCTAACTATTAAATTAGCTGTTTTCGTGTGGCATGACAACACATGATGTTTAAGTGCGCCATGTTTTTTTTTTCCTTTCTTTTTTTTAGCCAGCAGAAAGGGGGGGCTGGGAGGAGTATGACCAACCTCCTTTTTTATAACCTTTACTCTCAAAGTGGTAATATGACAAAGTGTGGGTATAATATTAGAGTCATTGAAATAAATAAAAATGTACGTACTTTTGAGCTTTTGAACAGGTGAATGTCTATTTAATTGTGCTCAAATGTCCAAAAGTGGTGCTCAAATGCAATACTCTGTTCATCTTTTTACAATCCATTTACTTGCTAATGTCTCAAACTTGAATCAACCCCTAATACATTTAAATTGTGCAATTGTGCATTTAAAATAAAACATAATGAAATGGAGTTCTGAACACAAACCACACTCATTTCCTGTTTGCTCAACAAACAAGCTGCAATGTGCGTCCCTGAACTTCAGCCTGACAGAAGCAAGAGACGAAGCAATCCAAACACTCTTGTTCTCTCGTCGAACTGAAGTCATGACGATCATTTTTCTTACAGTAACCATGAAGAATGTCGCAGTGCCACATTCAGGGAAAGGTTTGATTCAGCTGAAGTTCAGGGAGAGGTAACAGCTGGTCACAGTAACTTCGTTTGGTGTTTGTCTGACAGATTGACAAATAAGAGAAGTCGACTGAGTGACGACGCCTCCGTATGGCACATTCCAGTGTCATCACAGACATGTGGCTTACATTATTTTTAACAGTCAGCTCCACTGTTGCCATCCACTGAAGCCAGTTATCCCATTTACCACTACAGCACTACAGACAGGCAGCGGCTTGTTCTTAAAATTTAAAGTCATTGGGCCTCATTCATGAACCGTTCTTACGAACAAATTTGTTCTTAAGTCCCACTTACGAAGATTTTACGAAGATTGTGGCATTCATGAATTTTTTCTTATCTAGGATTTTTTCTTAGGCAAGAACAAATCCTACGAACACTCAGGAGTACTCTTACGCACATTTCAGTGCCGACATGTTGGCATGGTTGTGTTTTCTTCTCTTGTGTAGTTCAATAAAATGCAATATTACACTGATAATTCTGTCATATTTATTCATTTATTTATTTATTTCATATTTTCGGTCATTTACAAATAATTTAAATTCTAAAATAAATTAAATGTGCCAGTGATTTAAGATAAATCAAGTAAATTGGAAACATGCCATCAATTAATAACCCCCCCACCCTATTTATACGTGGCATTTCTCCATCCAAGGCCCGCAAAACAATGGCATATATATTGCTGCTATGGCTTTCGTCAATGTAAGAACACAGCTACGAACAATTCTGAGGCTTACGAACGAGTTGGTGAATCTGACGTAGGGTTTTCTTAAGGAACCTCTTAAGAACAACTTAAGAAAGAATCTAAGAAGATTCTTAAGAAGATATTGGTGAATGAGGCCCATTCATTTTAAGCATAAAATGAAGGTACCAAATTTCTTAGGGAAAATAAATGTATAAACGTTCAAGGGCCTGTATGTAAAAATGCAATAATTAACTATGATGATCAACAGAATATGAAAAATAGCTGTTCTCATTATGTGTTACAGAGATATTGACTGAAGTTAGCATGCTAGCCCCAGTCCAGAGCTCCTGTGCTCGTGCTGTAAACACAAACACTCCCCTGTTTCAAGAGAGTTTCAAGATCAGATGAGTTTTTCATTCTTGTCACGTAAAACCGCTCATCTTTAAAACTGGACGGCTCTGACTGTGAATCTTTCTGGTAAACGGAAGAATTAGGTGTTCGTTTATGAGTTGAGAAAATTATCAGCTTAACAAAAGTCATTTAGAAACTTAATTAAATGAGTCAGATTTTGAATGCAGTCCCTTTTTCGTTGCAGCAGCGCATTTCTTACATTGTGGCATTGCTATTTTTTGCTTAAGTACAGGATGTGAATACTTCTTCCACCGCTGGTTGTGGTTTCAAACCCATCTGTGGAGCGATCGCACTGTTGCTCAACACTTCTCACCCTGAATACTACTCTCTTTCACTGAGGCATCTTTGTGCTTCACCCCTCGCTCGCTCTCCATCTCACCCAGAAGATCGATCCCTTCTCTGTGCCTTCCTTACATCAGTCGCTCCCTACAGTGTGGCTGTTACAGCTGCGTCCTCTGGGAGATGATGTGGCTCAGATCATAAGTGGGCGTTGCCTGCATGAAACTGCACTTACTGTAATGTATTGTAGCTGCACAGACTGCAAACAATTCTTCAGGCAAACTGTGACAGGTGATACTGGGATGTATAAATAAAACTGACTGACTCTTACAGACAGTTTTGTCCACATCTGAAAAGACCTGTCGCCTGAATGAAACCTGACACGGCAGCAGTGAAGCTGGCAGAACATCTTGTACTACATGCACACCGCCCTTTCAACTCCACCCGGATCTAATAAACTGTACAGTAAGCTGCTTTATGAATATATATAAACATACAGAGCGAGATGTAACGACCGCAGTGCTGTGCGACGTTCAAGTGCACGTGGGTCCCATCAGTCACTGCGCGGTGAAACCAGAGACAAGTCTTTCGTCTATGTAGTTTAAAATGCACAAATAACTCGGAGGAGGCTCACCTGAAGTGTCGAGCTTCACGGGAGGCATGTTGGCGGTCAGGTGGATGGATGCAGCTCCTGGTGTGTGTCAGCCTCTGTCCTGCTGGACCACGGAGTCCTGAGCAGCGCAGCGCAGCACGCAGCAGCACGCGCGCTTACATAAAGCGGTTACGTAATGTGTCGTAGGGGAGAAGTGGCAGAGTGACAGAGATGTAGAGAGCTGTTTACTTTCTGCCGTGTGGTGTAACACATGAGGACCTAAATGATTCCCCTACACAAACACACACCTACATTCTAGTAATTAGCGGTCGAACCAGTAATTCAGATCTTGGCCACTGGCCCATCTCAGCCTAAGATGACTGGATTTACCAGTGTGATTATTGGTGCGTTCATGTTTTTTATTATTTTAATGTTGCTATAAGCAGAGAGCTACATACTGCCGTGTACCTTTTTAATCCTTGTGCTTAACTGGACTATTTCCACTCATGCAACTTTACACTTCATACTGCACAACTTCTCAGAGGCAAATATTGCAATATATATATTTTTTTTACTCCTACATTTGTTTCTAGTTTTCATATGAGTTTTTCATTCTTGTCATGTAAAACCGCTCATCCTTAAAACTGGACGTGTGGTGTAACACATGAGGTACTAAATGATTCCCCTACACTAACACACACCTACATTCTAGTAATTAGCGGTCGAACCAGTAATTCAGATCTTGGCCACTGGCCCATCTCAGCCTAAGATGACTGGATTTACCAGTGTGATTATTGGTGCGTTCATGTTTTTTATTATTTTAATGTTGCTATAAGCAGAGAGCTACATACTGCCGTGTACCTTTTTAATCCTTGTGCTTAACTGGACTATTTCCACTCATGCAACTTTACACTTCATACTGCACAACTTTTCGTGTACCTTTTTAATCTGTAAAAAATATATAATGTATCAGCTGATCTCATTTGCGAAGTAACAAATAAATGTAATATATTAAAAAGTACAATACTTTCCTCCAAAGTGGAGCTGGAGTAGGTGAGGTGTCTGGAGGATAACACATTCTGACTTACTTAAGTTAGATTCAATCATGACTGACCCACTTAGTTTGAATTCAATCATGACCATTTGATTTTTATTGTGTGAATAGAAGTCCAGGAGGTAGCTTCCAACTGTAAGGGTCAATGGTAACAGATGATTAAGTGCTTAGCTAAGCTTGACCTGCATGCCAAATAATAAGAGATGACTAAGCACAGATTGAACGCCTTTGTCTTCTGTTAAGTAATTTGGCAAGGGAACCAATCAGAAGAAGTGGGTGACTTTGAGGAGAGACTCTTAAAAAAGGCCCTGACAGAAGGAACGGGGGGTGGCATTTGGAAAAACCTCGTTAGAGCACAGGCTAAGGTTTTAATGGAGCAGAGGACAAGCATTTTTGGCATTGTTTTGTCCTCAGATTTGATAATATCAGAACGCGGCCACTTCTGATCGGACTCAAGGCATTCGATTTTGTTTTAAATAAAGATCGCTCTAGTTTCCACCCGGCCTTGCCTCCGCAGTATCCTTTATTATCGAACTACACGCCGACACCTTTGAAGAGGGAAGCCCAGAAACATCATAGGTAGTCTGTAAAACAGGTAAAACACAAGTATCCTACCTCATTACAGTACAAGTGCATAGTTGGTACTTAGTTTCATCCCACTGGCAGCTACAACTATAATAGATATAATATTAATATTTTATATATTATTTGTTTCTAATTATTTAGATATTAACGCCATTTATTTCATTTGTCCTTTGCATGTTACACTAATGTTTTATTCTACTTCCTTCCACTTTGTTTTGTCAAAGCACTTTGTAAACTGTTGAAAATGCTATAGAAATAAAGTGTATTATTATATTATTATTATTATTTTTACAGTACATATCTAGTAATAAAGGTGCAACGTTGTTACTATGCCTGACTGAATAAACAAACAGCACAATTTCATTACAGATTTACTTTGTTTATAATTGGCGGACCCGCCACCTTTCCAGCTTCAAACAATGCTCAGGGGACCTTATTTTCCTTTTTTTAATTCAGTAATGGAAAATATAAATATTTTGTAACATTACCTCATTAATATTATGAATTTTAAAAATGATGAGTGTGAGAAGAATAATTCTAAGTATGTTGTCCAAAACTACTGTAGTGGAAATTCTCCTTTGTGAGGAGTTGTTATTCATATATACAATTATTTTTTATTATTTTATTAAGAATTACAATAAAGATGTGTATTATTTATGCACACTAATTTCAGTACCACACATTCACTTCAATTTATTAAGAATGAAAAAGCATTACTTTAAAAAAGATTTAAGAAATTTAAATAAGTGCCAAATAAATACATTTACAAATCTATAGGCTATTTGTAATTAATCAGGACACAAAATAAATGTCTTCAGATGAAATACATTGTTTATTGAAGTATTTCTACATATATTAATATCTGTATTGAATGTTTCTAGTAGCCTGATAAAACCAACCCGGTAATCAGTCTATATGTGTGTGTGTATATATATATATATATATATATATATATATATATATATATATATATATATATATATATATATATTGTATTAAAGTGGAAAAAAAGAAGTACATGAATGAAATCAAGATGAAGGTTTTTTTTTTCTTTTTGTTTATTTTTTTTTTTTTTTCGTTTATGGTTTGACAAATGTATTTTTTATGTGGATATTCATTTATTAAATTATAAAAGAGTAGTGTTGGACAATAAAGTCCACTTTTGAGAGCAGCTGCAGAGGAATGTGTTGTCTCTCACAGCTCTGTGTGAGCATATTCAGTCTGGCAGGTCGAGTGGACAGCTAACAGCTAGTTAACTGTCCAGAAGGGCCGTCTGTGTCTCTCCTGACCTGCAGACTTAAACAGATAATCTTTGTTGGTGGATTAAAGCAGTGTTACACACAGGAGGAGGACACCACACACAGCTTGTATTGCTACTGTAAAGCTCCAACAGCATTTGAGGTAATGTTTGTTTTATTGTCTCCTAGGTGCTGTACTGGGGGGATGAGTATTTATAATAGGCTAAGTGCGGTCAGTAGACTGCAGGCTAACTTAACCTGCTAGGTGTACATTGAGCCTTACCTTGCGGTCACAGTTGCTCACTTGGTTGCTAGGTGTAGCTACATAACATTATTTAGTAAATACGTGTCTTTAAAGATGGTAAAAAGTGCTAAAAAAATTAAGCAAAAGGAAGAATCAG
This sequence comes from Sparus aurata, assembly GCF_900880675.1. Classification (NCBI taxonomy): domain Eukaryota; kingdom Metazoa; phylum Chordata; class Actinopteri; order Spariformes; family Sparidae; genus Sparus; species Sparus aurata. Next base: position 9,148,258 of record NC_044199.1, read on the forward strand.
CTAGCTTTAATGCTATAGCTCGTGGGCTCGGTTGAAGTGAACGTTTTGTCATGGCAACAAGTTCGGCGAAGACTGATGAACGTGACGTTGCTGTCCCGCTGCACCATGTTTAAATGCATTTGCTGTTGACCTTATTTAACCACATTTCACTAAATGTTTTATTGTTTCCACACCATTTACTCTCTAATGGTAACAATAGGTATATATCTATGTGAATAATATATTATATAACATGTAAAGTTTAGACTTTGTGTGTTTTGCTTCCTCGCCCATAAACATTACTGTCAACTATATTTGTCTGTAACACAAATCACAGGTACTCAGCAGTAGTAGCTTATTAGACATCTAAGCTGAGAGTCAGTGTTTTGAATTAAAAATGCAAAGCTGATAACCTGTTCCAGTCTTCATGTTGTTACTGTACTGCGCTTAAGTGAAGCTAACTGCCTCACTTCAAACGTACTGTATAGTTCAAATCAGCTTTGCAAGTGCAAACACTCGAGTTGCAGCGATAAGTCGATTATTCATCTCGTCAACTATTCTGATAACTGATGCATTTCTTTCACTGGTTTTCCAGCTTTTATACTGTATGGATTCGCTGCTTTCCTCTGTTTTATACAATAGTAAACAGAATGTTTTAAAGTTTTGTACTGTTGGTTGGACAAAACAAGGTGTCATCTTGGAAACTGGAAAAGATTACCATTTTTCCCTTTTTCTAATATTTGATAGGCTAGATGATTAAATGATAAACCAAGAAAATAGTCAGATTGATCAATAGTGAAATGTCCGATCGGTGTAAAGAATCCTTGTACATTAAAGGTTTTGCAAACAAGAGTTGCAATTGGCTTTATCATCAAAGTATTTAAGCAGTGTTGCTTGGGTGTTTAGAGTTTATAAATCACATTAAGTAAGCAATCAGAAGCACAATTTTCTTATTGTTCTTGCTTGGTATATAACAAGATATGTTATTGTCTTTTTTCACAGGTCACATCTGACCTGCTGGCCATAATGCCCTCCACAAAGAGCTCTAATAACTGGACTTTGTCGGAGTTGCTTGGGCAGCGGAGGCTGCTGGGGCTCGGAGCTCTACTGGCATGGCTTGTCCTCTTCCATCTCCTTGTGAATGTTTGGCTCCTCTGCGTCTTCACCAGTCTTTTGGTGGTTCTCGGAGGTTGGCTCGGCTCCCGCGCCGTACTGGATGCAAACAGCCTTCTCCATTTGGAACACTTTTTGCCCCTTGGAAAAGTTAACCCACCTCTGTCTTCCCCTGAACATGAGTGGAGGTTGAACCATGAGATCCACTGTGCCGTCCACAAAGCGGTGCGTGACTTTGTGTCCTCGTGGTATCGTACGCTGCTGCCGGAGGTGGAGGGGGATTTTGAACGTGCGGTGCGTAACTCAATGCTGGAGTCGGTGATGGAGCTGAAGGAGCGTGCACGGCGAGTGGACCGAAAAGCACTGGTCCAAAGGCTGCTAGAGCTGTATGGGTGTCATCTGCAGAGCTACATGACAGCGAGACAGATACAGTCAACACAGAAGGGCATTAGCCTGTGGCAGCTCTACAGTGAAGTAGATGCCCCTCACCCAGCTGTGAGCTGTGCAGTCACTGAGCTCAGCTACTCAAGAGCTCTGGTTAACCTTGTCTTACATGTGCTTGTTCCATATCCACAGATGGAAACAAGGACCGGAGGTTACATGGTTACTGAACTCATCACCTGCAATGTGCTGCTGCCACTCATCAGCAGGGTGTCTGATCCTGACTGGCTCAACCAGACCATTGTAGATATAATCACCAGGTCAAGAGAACCACAGGAAATCAATGTGGACGAGCTCCCAGTAGCTGAACTATACAGATGTCAGATCCAGGAGGAGTCCTGGACAACGTGCAGGTCACTGTCTTCTTCTGATCAAGCCGGCCTCAGCAGCAAAGGCAGCTCTGACACTGATGATCTCCAGAGCCAGAGTACGCTCTATGAGAGGGATTCCTCCCAAAGTAGCATGGTCAGCCTGACGTCTGCTGGGGAGGTAGAAAATTGCCACGCAGGTTTGCTCACTCCATGCAAAGTGAGCTGCTGCACACTCACATCTGGCCGTTACTCCCATACAGCAGAGTCCAAAATGATATTACTGGACTCCTTAATTCAGTCAGACTCAGAAGAGGAGCTGACGGGAGGCTTTTGTGATTGTGGTCCGCCAACAAACTTCTGCAACGTGATCCCTGTAAAGGATGATGAAGCCTTTGGGTGCTTCGGTCCTCTGAAAAATCTCGGGCCAAAGGTGGTGCTGCCCGAGGACTCCCAGTGGCCCGCCGGTATAGCCCAGAAGAAATCCCCAACTTGCTCTCCAAGAAGACTTTGTCTGACCTCCTGCAGCTTTGATCCCCCCAACCCTCAAGCTGCATCTGTGAGCATCCAGAATGTGCAAATATCTGGTACTGTCACTGCGAAGGAGCAGCGTGGCACAGGCACACATCCCTACACTCTCTACACTGTCAAGGTAACCCCACTTCCTGCTTCTTTAAAGTTTGACTGATATTTGAATATGTGTCACTGATCTGTACCCTCCACTGTCTGTTTTACAGTTTGATACATTGGCTGACGCAGAAAAAAGTGACAGTCTGCAGCCTGCGACCACTCACACTGTCAACCGGAGATACAGCGAGTTCCTCAACTTGCAGACACGTTTAGAGGAGAAGCCCGAAGTCAAGAAAGTAATCAAGAGTAAGAAATAATCCTCTGCCTTAAGTGACCATTGAAATGTTGTATACCAAGACAGAAATATCATCTCGAGTAAATTTTATGGATTTCAGATGTCAAAGGCCCAAAGAAAATGTTCCCTGACCTCCATTTTGGCAACGCAGACGGCGACAAGGTTGAAGCTCGTAAAAGCCAACTGGATACATTCCTCAAAGTAGGTATAAAGATCATGACATCAGCAGTGAAACTACTTGTGGTTAATGTCACTAATAGATTTTTTCTAGCAATTAAGCCACATTCCTGAGACATCCAACAATGAAGACATGCTGGAGTTCCTGGCCCTCAACTCAGATTCTGGCACATATTTTGGAAGAAAGCCTTTTGTCAAGTCAAGAATTGACAAGGTGAGAGAGCACCTACTTGTGGTGATGTGATGGTGATTGTAAGAAAAATAGTTTATTTGTGATCTGTAAGCAATACTTTAATAAAATGTGATACAAATTAACACAATCCACATAAATTTGGATAGAAGATCTAGCTTAGCTTAGCATAAAGAATGGAAATCAAGGGTACAGTTAGCCTGGTTCGGTCCAAAGGTATATTTCTTCAATAAGGGGAATTTCATTTAATTTTCCCATTTCTTTTTCAATTTGACTCCAATTGAAGATGATGGAAAATGCTTTAGACACCTTGAAGACGGCTTTCCCTTATCCTGAGCCGCTCAGCCCAACAGAGGAACTTGAGGGAGATGCTGATGGACGGACTCTGGACAGCAGAAAGTACAGGTCAGAGCTCTATATCAGTACGTTGTTCCCAATATTGTTTGAGGTGTGACACCTTAATAATAAACCAGGGTCCTTTGTCACCGCTAATAGATTGATGATCTTTCTTCTCTGTGGGCATGTCTGATTTTGTGTTTCATGTATCAGGAGACTTATGTTCCCGAGCAAAATTTCCCCATCTCTCAATATACCAGACCTACATCCTAAAGTGACATACTGCTTCAGTGAAGGCAGTACTGTAAGTGACCACATTGTATTTGCCATCTCTGATTTAAAAAAAGATGTATTTAAAACAGATACCTGACATGTAGCTTTGCTTATCTTCAGGTCCTCAATGGCATGTCGCTGTCTGGTCTGGAGAGCTTTGTCAAAGAGCAGGAAAGACTTTTATGTGAGCCAAATGGGAAAGAGACAGCCAAGCAGAGCTGGGAACAGCAGAAGACATCGGGGAAAACTCATGGCACAGGTTCATATTCACATAAATGTTTTTTTAGTTAGTTTTATCCTTAATGAAAGAATAAATCAGCCTGCGGTAACACAGCTTCACCACTTGGGCGCAGCAGAACTCCACTGATTATTTGGACATTTGCTGAATATCCCTTGTAGTCACTTTCCACTGTATGATGTGTTTTGTTTATACAGCATGTCATGTCATGTGTTTTAAGGTGTCCGACTGTGTTTCTGTTTAATGCAGACACAGCTGTGGCAGATGTTGCTTTGAACATCTTGTGCCTGCTGATGAAGGACCAGTGGAGTTGGCTGTGCACAGAGAACATACAGAAGACCATCAGACTGCTCTTTGGCACCTTCATTGAGAGGTAGGAGCTTCTTTCAGCTTCTGTGCTGATATAGGTTTGTATATGTTCTAATAATGTATAATTCCAGGCCTCTGAATCATACAGTAACTATACCCATACAGTCAGTAAATAACTAGGATTTATGTTGTACAGGTGAAAGTGTGGCACTTCACCTTCGTACAGCTGAACATCCAGATGCTGCGTCCTTTTCTAGTACAAGGGGCAGCTTCGTGAGGTACTAAGTGATTTGAAGCTGCATGACATTCTCTCATATTTACTTTCAAAGTTTTATTTCCTTCTTCAAACGCAATGTTTATGCTTTTCTGGGAATCTAGGATTACCACCAGGCTTGTTTTTAACCACACAGCTTGTGGGAACTGTGCTCGTCTAATCTCCAGTGTCCAGCGCTGTCATTAACTGATTCTGCTTGCCTCCATTTTTGGACTTGATGAATGCCTTCGGGAGTTGAAAGGGTCACTTAGCATGTCAGTAAATCATGTTCATGCTCTTGCGATGGTCTATAGAGATTTAAGAATGTTTGTGTTGCTTCCCCCTGAGGTGCATGTCTGTTATTCTCTCACAATCAGCTGGAGCATGTTTGCATGTATTTGCATTTATTTTCAATTTCTCTGTTGATATCTTGTAGAAAAAGCAGACACACATGCACAGAAGAACACCAGTAAGAACAATATTATATTAAACTCAGGATTCTGTCTCAGATGGTTGGATGTCGGCGTTGCCCACCTTACCAGTGCCCCCTGCTGGGTGATTTACCTACAAGTGCTGCAGGAAGCTGTATGGCCGGGTGGCACGCTGCCTGCCCAACCACGGCCAGAGCGGAGTGCCGCAGAAAGAGAAGAAACTAAGGAGCAGTGTCTGGACTGCCTGATGCAGCTGCTCCCAGGTATGTAGCAGCTGTTTGATTCAGATTGTGGTTATTTGATTGCTCATTAAATGCTGTTTTGATTAGCAAGGATCCACAGCTATGTCGTGCTTTGTGGCTTTGTTTGAGCAGAGCTCATCACTGACATGCTCGGAAGTGAGAAGTACAGACTGAGCTTGGAGACCGCGCTGGAGTCTTTACAGGACTGTCAGATAAACAAGTGAGTCAACAACCAAACTGATGAGTAAACACATGTCTGGTTCTGCTACTTTCAATCAGCTACACGCAGAAACTGTATCGGTAGTTCGTACAGGACACGCTTTTAGCTGGTTATTATATCTATAATTGACTAAACAGTATATAACCATATCTGTATCTGTTTATGACACAAAAGTATCTGTAGATGTATCAGTATTTAGATTATAAAATGAGTAATCTGCTTTTTCTGTGTAACATTATTTTGAATTACTATTTATACTCCTCACACATATGATATATCTTTATAAATACCATATATATAAACTAAACTAATAATAATAACATATATTTGAACCCCGTGTTAACCACTGTCAATCTTGGTGGAACTTAAAGTGACAGTGGAACTGGATTTTAGCAGAAAATTACAAGTCAGGATTTCATCAGCCATATTTCAGAACTATCTTTAAAAACTGGACAAACTCTTAAATGGGAGAGTACTGGTCTTAAGTGTCTATGATGACAAACAAGAAAGCTACTGACAATAAAAAGACCAAGTAGCTCATGTGGAGCTACTCATGTCCACAACAAAATTAGAAGGATGTTGACACAAATCTGAAAAGCTCCCTTGGCTCTTTTGAGACAGCCCCTAACTCCTCAGTTGTGTGTCGTATATCAAGCCGTGCACAGTGTCAGGCTTCACTATCTGGTCATGAGGAAAGATTTAAACCTGTGGAACATCAGTCAGCTTTATAACACACTGCCATAATGATCTGCTGAAAAGTTATTGAGGATAAACCTTGCCAGATGTTTGAGTAGTGAACTTAAACCTAGGCACTCCTCCATGTTGTTAGTATATCTGTTTACATGCTGGAACATCTGTATCATGTGAAAGTCATGCTGCTTTTGCTATTGGGAGAAAGAGATCACCTTAATCAGAAATGAATACATACTATAGTGCTAACTCTGTTCAAATTAATATCTAGTAATAGCTCCAAATGTCGCTAAATCTAACAGTTTGTGACGCTGGCAACACTCACTGTCTGTATGTGTGATTACATGCAGGCATCTGATCTACTGCATCTGTGACCTGTTCCTGGAGTTTCTGGTCCCCGAGTCGCGTGACGAGGCTTTCCAGAGGTCCCTGCTACAGAGCCTTGCCAAAGACACAGAGAGGGACAATCCTCCTCACACATGAGCAGCACATGATAACAGTCTGCTATGTGCAGAATGTGTGTGCATTGCGATGCCTTTATAATGGCCCGTTGTCACCGTAGTCCACGGAGTGATGGCACAGGAAAGCAGCAGTTATCACCTGACTGGTCAGTGATAAAAGCAGCCTGCGTGCGGTCACATCAGAATCTCATGGCTTCACCTGGATGTCCTAATAGTTCTGAAACACCCAGAACATCAGACGGAATCAGCTGTGGTGTCAGCATCAACACACATATTGAACTGTTGCGCTGACTGGTCCACACATCGTCCAATCGAAAACCAACTACTGGTCTTATCTGCACTTGGCTCCATGTCAAATTGTATTCACAAATAAGCAGTTAGGCCACCAGGAAAAACAGGCATGTGGTCTGTAAATAAGGCTTCAAATGTTGCACAGGCTTTCCATAGAGCCTGGTTATACTACAGCAGTGTATATTTGTTATTTCCCTCTGAAGTAAGACTTTTTAAAAATATTTCTAATTGATCGATTTATGTGATTTTAGGTCTAAAATTCATATGTGTATCTTAAGATCTTAAAGAAGGCTTTTATTCTTTCCTTACATTTATGCACTTGCGTAACACAAATGCTGTCATCTACAAATACATTCTGCCTCCTCCCCGTGGCCGCCGTTGCTGTGTGACCTCTGGCAACAGCTCCCTCGTGAAGTCTGGCCAGATTTATTTTGATAGTCCACATTCATTTTTGTCTTCTGTGACAATTTTTTTAATTTTAATAATAAAATCTTGCATTGTGTAGCTCGAAGATTGGAGTCTTATAAGAGTTTGTATTGGCAGGGATATTTTCAACAACTCTGACCGACATTATAACATGACTGGACTGGATTTTTGCCCGTCTGTCTGTGGGAACTGTCCTTGGAAATATCAGTCAGTCCTTCCTGTGGCAACACTTTATTTGTGAGAAGAGAAGATTTGACTCTTGTACTCAGGATGACTCACTTCATATCCCAGAAATTACATGGATAAAAAGTAAGTGCAGACAGTGTTAACATGTTCCCATGATCTGTTGACCCTGACCAGCCTTTGAAAAACACTTGCATCTTCACAGGAAATCTCTTTGATAAGGCTGTAATAGTGTGATGGATGAACACCTCAGTGTGTTTCCACATGGCAACATAACATGAAGCCAAATCTTCTTGTGACGTGCCCAGATTCACTTAATTCAAATTGTCCATATAAAAGCCTTTATTTACATATGCAACAGCAAAACCTGAACTGGGCGTCAGTAGACTGAGATGATCTAAAACGGCAAATATTGCAGGGTTTTTTTTTTTCATTGTAAATGTATGGTTAAAAACTGAACTACAACAACAATAAGTCAGACTTGAAGGAACATCTCAAAAGAAAGTAAAAATGACCGTGTAAAGTCTTTGTTACGCTTTGTTACAATTCAGACAGAAATCTCTCTTAATTGTGTCGTGCTGCTTGTCTTGTGCAGAGACTTGATGTGCCAGCAGAGTGCAAACGCTCCTCTTTGGGCTGTCTGTCATCCACTTTAAAGAAGTACAGGCGGCCCTGGAGACCCGCAAACAGACAGAACATTTAATGGACGAGACAATAAAAATGAACCTGAAAATTTAAAATAGCAATAGTCCTGCAGAAGACAAAACTTTTGTGCTCAGGATGTGTTTGGATGACAGTTTCTGAGAGATGAAGTTATATAAGGGTGGACAGAATATCAGGAATACTGAACAACACAACATCTGATCGTGTCATTTTCCTGATGCTGATGTTTGTGTCAAATGTCAGCGTTTGAATCCGTTTCCTTTGTCTCCACGTGCAGTTCAGAAGGACTTCATAAATACAATCGTAGGAACGTTTTAACTCAACGCACTTCCTTTCTCATGATATCATGGGCTGATCCTGGCGAACTCCCACCTCCTGTCTCATGCTTTGGGACTCCACTGGCAACCAGAGGAGACAAAGCTGCGCTGACGGTGGCCCCATACGTTTCAAGTCAAGGCAGCTGCATTTTCATCACATGTCTCTCAATGGACCAAACATCTGTGAAATTTTCACAGCTAATCCCTGATTGACGTGTGGACCGCTACAATCTAAGATTCATCAAGTACTTAAAAATTGAATTCCCTGGCTCATTTCTACCGTGTTGAGCAATGTTTTGTTCAATTAAAAGTGTCTTTTTCTCCTTTCTTTTATTTTTTTACAAAGTTCTCCCTCAAGTTCCTTTACTGTAGCTCAACTTCTACCCGAGGCAATTGGTACCTTGCAAAGCTGTTCATCTATGTTCTTTTAAAATCTATGGTGGAAAATTTATGACATTTTATTACATTATTCCAGTATTGTCATTCTGAGTGTTTTAGCATGTTGACGTTAGCATTTAGCTCCAAGAACTGAACACAGCCTCACAGTGCGGCGTTTTAACTTTATTATACTAATTTACTTTAAACATCGCTGGTTTAGGATAATTACAGAAACTCATACTGAACCTAACATTTCCAGGTGGCTGGAAAATGTCTGTCACCGATTAAGTGCAGGCCCTGTACATCACACAGTCCTTTTACTGCATTCAGGGAGCTGCAACTCACCTTAAAGTAACATTATGTAGTTTCTGAGTGCAACACCACTGTCATAAATACAAATGCCACGTCTGTAACAATTTGTCTGGCGTAACGTGTTGAAAGCGTGTTTGTAACGCTGCAGTTACATGATGTTGCTTAACCTCTTAGTGAACGCCCCCATTTTAAGGTTCTTTTTCCAAAATGACATACCGAAATTTAAAGCATGACAGCTCCCACATAGTTTGAGACTCAGGGATGTGTTTGGTACCATTGGAAAGGTAACGCCCTCAAGTTCTAGAAGTGTAAGTGAGATTCTGTGACATACTGACACAGAGTTACAGAGGTTGGAACACAGGTTTTGGTTTCGGTCCAAACACAAGGGTGTTCCTATGTTGGAACGGTGTTCCTTAAGGGGTTAAAAATCCTCTGTCTCTGGTTGTATTGCACATGATTCAGTCGGATGACAATGTGGCCACCCTATCTACCGTCTGCATGCAGGCCATAAGGGAGAATGTTTCCTACTACTGCTGTTAGGATATTTGGTAGACTGATAGCAAAAGCCAAGCAGATGTCCTGATTGTTAGCTTGGTGAAAAATATCCGTCCTCTCTATGAAGCAGTGTCCCACATCACTAGAGTGTAGAGACTGCTGAGATGTAATCTGGATGATGCTCAGAGACGTGAACCGTTAACACTGGGGATGATGATGATGATGATGATGAACTGGATTCCTGACTCCTCGGTACTTAAGATACCAGTCAGAGGTGACACCGATCACAGTTGAGTCCTACCTTTTCAAACACGGCGCTGACAGTCCAGCTAAAGCGGACCGGCAGCTGCAGCATCGTGAAGTGAAGCAATTTTTATGGGGAAATTCCACCTTGTAAAGATGGATGTACATACTCATGGGCATTTTGCGCAAAAGATCCCAGATGTAGCGATTACTCAGAGCGCAGAGAGGAGTATCGCCAGCTGAGGTTAACAAGTGTGTGTGCGAGCGAGCTGAATATCGAGGTAAACCCCCCAATTTTCCCATCTTGCAGTTATTCTCACAGCGCGTCATTAAAAACAGGATCACACTTGAGTCTGTGCAGATCTCTGTCGGTGTCAATTACAATAACATCCAACAACGATGTCGGAGTGTTACTGAATATGACACACAAAAAAAAACGGCACCTAAAATCTCCTGGTGTACGCGTGCTTAGCCGCTGATTCTAGCATCTGACCTTTGGATGAAGCGAATCTGGTTCATGTTAGCGCTGTGTCCTCCTCTGCTCAGTGCAGATGTGCAGTGAGGCCTTTAAGGAGCTCTGACACCCCGCCTCAGTGCCCTACTTCCATCTACTTAGGCTGGAAAAATTCAGATGACCAAGTTCTCTGGAAAACAACAACATATTTCAATCGCAAAAAATGACTTTATCCAATTACAGTCCTCCCTCCTGTACTCCACCCCTGTCCTATTTATCTGAGCGCTTGGCGAGTAATTACGGTCAAAGAGGAGAGGAAGCATGAGAGCGGACAGAGAGGTAGGCAACGGTGCTGCGAGCGGGCTCATGATTCATGTGGTTATGTGAGATTTTAAAAAAAAATCACTTGTGATAAGGACGAGGAGAAATGTGATGCCTCAGGGTTGGGAAAGAGTGAAAGGTTGTTGTTGCTGACCTCATCCTGACCTCACCTTGGGACAACTGTCTGAATCGAACCATCAGTCACTGTGTGTTTTGCCAACTGTCTACGGCTAATGACTCCTAACCTCCTCGCAAGTTCCTTGAGGGTTCATCAGGGCGTTCTGCTAGGTCAACACAATGTTTTTAAAGCCTCTTTAGAGAATGTCTTGACTTGAAGAAGTATTTCAACGCTGGAAAGCAGGCTCTTGCATAAATCTGTGCTGTCTATGGAGTAGAAAGATGCAAATAGTTTAGAAATGGGTGCTACGTGACCAGAGAAGAAGGGCTGCGGACCTACAACGACCAGAATGCATCCTGCCGGCCACTAGATAGGTGTCCAACAGCGAGTTGGGCGATGCTTGGTTGTCTCTCGTTGCCGTTTTCGAAACAGGAAACAGTATGGCGGACCGCTGGTAACAAACAATCTGAAAACATTTAAGTCGAGAAACAGAAAATGAACAGGAACGCTTTTTTCAGCCTCCTTTTCACAATACAGGAACAACATGGCACCATATCGTGTTCCTGTGTTGCCAGTGCTGGCTTTTCCTCATGCCCCAGAGGTTAAACTCACTTCTCAGTCCTAGTCCTTCATCTTCAGCTCATCAAACCTTCTCTCGGTGGCTCCCTGCTTTTATCACTCAAAACACAAGGAGACAGTTTGACAGACGTGCCTGACGGAGGTCAAGGTGTTCTGTTTGCTATGTCTTCCGAGGGTGGGATGTATTCAAACACGTGCCTCCACCATGCCCATGCAATTTAAAATAGCACGAGTTAAAGCAAGTTTGGTAAAAATATTTGTATCTAATTACTGTGCAGTTAGTGGCTGTAATGGGCAGGTTGGTTGGCCCTGTCACCAACATGAGGCACACTGTCCAACAGACACAACTACTGTTTTTACTTTTTTATGACAGGCATGTGGCAGGGACTGACCTCAGGTGTCTCCTAGGAAAAGCTCCCATCACCACAGGCTGTGTCACCAACATTTTTAGCCTTTGACCCTCTACAGCCAACCTATGTATAACCCTGACCCCTCGTCCCAGGTTCTATATGCACTTAAAATCTGGTCAAAATGTATCTTATCTTTTTGTGAGTGATCACATTTTTGCTGAAGGGCTGCTACATTCTTTTGCTTTTGTGAGTAACAAGCACACGGTGCCAAATTAGATGTCAAAACAATGTCAAAACCGTTGAGACTGTCAATACGCAAGCATGTGAGAAGTTGAAAAGGTTCTTCTTTGTTTACTTGAATGGTTTTATAGCTCCTCTTAAGGAACCTTTACTCTTTGGCAGTGTGATTTTTTTTTTCAAGCTCACAGACTAAAGATCTTAACTCAGAGTCAAATTCTTTGAATCTGAGTGGAAAAATGTGCTGTTTCAGGGCGCCATATAAGGTCAAATCTGCTCATTTTCTGGACCGAACCATCTGAACAGTGTGTTCAGACTGTTCTATCATTGTTTCTGCCAAAATATGCATTATGTGTACTTTTGCTGCTGACAGTATCATACCGGCATTACAGAGAAATATCTTGCATGCAGACATTGCGTTGCAGCTTCCTGACAGCTGCCGTCTCAGGGTGATGAAACGAAGCACGTCAGTGTGAATTCTTTTTTTTTCTCCACCTGTGAACGGACGATGGGGGAGAGAGGGGTGCCCCTCGAAATTTAAAATTATGCAACATGCTTGTAAAGTTTTTTTTCCGACCCCTTTCTTTTAACATGATAGTAGTTACGGGCTGCACCTCAAAGGAAGTGTAAAAAGTGACACCACCTGTCATTTTAATAACTAGCCTTTGTGAGCCCTGGGCAAAGGCCAAGCTCATGCTCAGAGTCTTTCTGTTTTAACACGTGCATCAAGGTAATAAGGCTGCCACGGGATCCTGGTTTGATTTTTCCTACAAGCTCTACTGGACTCAATGCACCATCTAAAGCTCCATGTGGCATAAGAACACTGAAGTATTTGAAGGACACATATTATGCATGTTTTCATGTTCATAATTATATAATATTTTGGGTTACTTCTAGAATATGTATACATGCTTTAGTGCTCCCCCTCTGTGTGGATGCTCTGTTTTAGCTCCTCTCTCATTAAGACCCTCCTTATGAATACCAGGTCTGCTCTGATTGTTCAGCTCACACATGCCTGAACAAGCAGCGCGAACAACAACAGAGCAGCTTTGCTGAATGTCATGTACCAAACTAGCCATCAAATTATTACCGCACATATAAACACAGGGAATTTAGCTCCCAAATTGATCGGCAACTAAAAAACAATGTATACTAAAAACCTGGAAGGACATCGGGCCGTATTTCAAAGTAAAATACATTTTTTGATAACCCAGTAGCATTCAATCAGCTAGCCATCCGAGCTAACATTACCACTTTAAAATAAAGAAATGTATCAACATAATCATGTCAAGTAGCATGTGGATGTTTTAGAATAAAATCACCTTAATCGGTTGAACGCTAACGTTAGCTGTTTTCTAACGGAAGCTAATGGGAAACGCTGTATGTTGTTTTACCTTAAAATATGGCTCGATGTCCCACCACACCTCCACTATCCATTGTCTTTTCAGTTGCTGATCAGCCACAGCTGATCATCCTCTCCCTACGTTTTTAGGACTTGCAACCTGGAACACAGATGTGCACAACTGAGCTTGCAGTCCAACAAAAAAGGCCGCAGTGTGAATATGTGTCTATGGTTTTGATGTGTTGAAATTTCTCTGTAATATACTTAACTGACTCACTTTAACCACTGTGCACAATATACCATATTTCATCACACTGTATTGGCGGTATTGTTGGGTGTTTTGTTCTGTTATTGGTTCATTTCCCCTTCAGTGTGAGTTCATTGCACGAAGAGTGTGCAAGAAACAGATCCAGTGTCAGGCCCAGTGAAGGCAGTCATATTTGACTCGAATCCAGGAATTACTCCGATGCGTCATTAGTTACACTGACCTCCATACGGGCAGAAAGCAGATGGAAGCATGTGAACGGGCGTCTCAGGAAAACATTTGGGAAGAATTTAATTTTGCACCGAGCAGTTTAAAAGGTACAGTTTATAATTCATGCTGACTTTTGACATCATTGTGGCGGGATCGTGGGAGTTGTGTTCATTGTTAGAACAACCACAAAAATCTATCTGACGTGACACAGACAGAAATTGACACATCAACAGTTGATTTCTGTCATGTTGTTCGTTCAAATTCTCTCCATCAGTCCCGGTCAGATCAGAGGAGCAACAAAAAAAAAAATCACGAGGAGCACGTCACCTGTCGGACACATAATGGCACCCATCTGCAGTATTTGCAGAAATGAGAATGAGAGTCGCTTTTTTTAATCAGCCTCTGTATGAAACTCAAGCAGTCAGGTCCTCACACTTGTGTTTGTGAAGTGACCTGGGTGCAATGAGGTCTGATGGCTTTATGGGGGCTTTGGGACTTCTGGGAAATGGCTGTAATTGGATTTAGACTGTGACTGCTCTCCTGAGGTGTGAGGGGGAAGCTATGACGTACCAGCACCAGGCGGCAAACAGGTTGTAGCCGAAGTGCCGCTGGTTAACAGACCTTTGTTTTGCTGAATCGCACACGATTTACAACACTGTTAACACTATGACTAAACAATATAATGGCTCTTGTTAAACCTGAATGAGCTCACACCAGGATAAAGATGTGTTCTGGCTCTTATTTGGATTCTATGTGTGAACTATGAGTTCCATGCTATGAATCTTTCAAACCATGAAATCTAGCTTAAAGGATAAGTTCACCCCAAATTGAAAAATTCCAGCATTATCTGCTCACCCTCGTGCTGACGGAAAGTCGGGTGAGGTTTTGTACAACCCAAAAGGTTTCTGGAGCTTCACGGCCAAAAAGTGTTCTCCTAAACAACTGAAGTACAACTGATGGCCCAATACAACTACAATTTTTAGCCCTTTTTTCATTTTTTTTTTTATGTTTTCAAACAAGTCCCCATCTACTTTAGTTGTTTTGGAGAATGCTGCAACCCCCTTTTTGCCATAAAGCTCCAGAAATGTTTTATGGACTGCAACGCTTTCCATCGGCATGGAGGTGAGGAGATAGAGTCTGAAATGTTCATTTGTGGGTGAATGTGCCATTTAATTTGTATTATTTATTAGTTTGAAAAGGTTATTGTTCGTGGACTATGAAATCTTGGGTTTATAATCAGGAAAGAGAAACATTAAAAGGACACACTTTTTACACAGAGATAACAGAGATGGAATATGTTTTTCAGGTCTCTCGGGGCGCTCTGAGGTTTATCCAAGTGATTAAATGAATGTGCTGTGATACATCGGTGCTGATCCGGCGCTTTTTTATGTACTAGTCAGCTTTCGTGAAATCAAAACAGATGGGGAAAACTCTTTTTTGGACACTCATGTGGTCCTGTCTGCTCTGACAGGCCTGAAGAGGGCGCAACAGTGAACCAGATGAGTCTGTGTGTGTTTCAGCGTTACAGAGACAAAACCTTCATACGAGGATTACCATGTTAGACTGTCACACATGAGCCATGACTTCAGAGTATGCATGTTCTCAATAGTAGGGGTAGTGTGGAGGGACATAAAAGGGATTAGGAGGAAACTACTGCTGTGCCTTTTTGTGCAATACATTAAGAAATAAACACGACAGCTGACATAACGCAGATTCACCAGACTGAAGCCAGCGCTGACGTAGGACTGCGCTCACCTCATCGTCTGTCAGGGTTTATTTCTGCCATCGTTCATGCGATCGATGCTGACAAACCATGAAACAGAGGAGCTCTTAATAGGCCGCGCGCCAGCCGGAAGATTTGGCAGAGAGATGCTGAGCGGAGAGGGAACAATAAAGTCTGCCAAACTGTCTTTCTTTACCCAGTGTGTACAGAACAATTTGGTGGGTCTTCTGTTACCACACAAAGACACACGTAAGAGTCTCAGCTCTTCTCTGGTCTCCAAGCGATTCTTTTTTCATTCGTGATGAGCGTGAAGTTCATCCAGCCCTTGACGTCGGTGAAATAGGAGATTTTGAACTTGCGACATTAAAATGTGTTTTTACATTTTGCAGCATGCTTTTCCTTGTAATCCACGCTCAGAATTATTATTTTTTTTTTCCGTAACCGAATAATCAAGTAAAGCAGTATGAGATTGTGTCGTCCCTGAGGGTCAGCCGGTTCGTTCACTCATGAAGACGCACAGTTTGTTTTTGTTTCTCCTCTGATTTAAACATCTTCCCTCAAAACTGCAAAGCGAGATAAAACATTTGCAGGATTAGGAAAGTTAATGTTGCTGTTTCTTTTTCCGACTTCTTCCACAAAGATCTGGCGCTACCTGGTGCACTTTTTTGTACCCACTGCACTAGTGGAGCCAAATCTTTCGACACACACACACGTCAACAATCACTCACAGCTGACTGATCTAATGAGTGTTGCTGGGAAGTGATTTTAGGATGATTTACAAATAACAACATGCTACAAAGAATTCCATAAGCGAGCACGGTGGTCCCCATGTCTGTTTTTGCCCTCTTGCCAAAGCCAAGGTACAAAAAAAGAGATCAGCCGGACCTCCCGAGAGACGATGATTCGATTTGCTGTACATTGTGATCCCAACCTGTACATCTCATGCGGGGATGATGAAGACAGGAGGGGTTTTGCTTCTCGCCGCTGCTCATCAGCCAGAGTTGGTCTCGCTCTCCCTCCCGTGGAGTCAAAGGGTTTGCATTAACACTTGGCTCCACATCGAGGGACTTTCTGAAAACTTGCTCTTGGAAGTTCTCTCTCTAACAACACGGCCTCGGCAGAAAAGCGATGGAACCTGCACAAGAACACGAGCGCGGCGTGGAGCGCTCACGTTATTGCGCACACATCAGCTGTCCAACACTTTGGCATCTCACTGTGACCGCGTTTCACGGGCTCGCGTCACCCTCACGTTGCGACTTATTTAACTTTGTGTTTGCATCACTTTTTCCTCCGTCTTTGTGTCACGTATTTATTTGGTTCGTATGGAAACTCCAGCTGGTTTGCATCCCAGCTGCGGAACCCTAATCGCAGTTTGAATCATTTCGAAGGATTTCTCAAATCTGTTTACGAAAATCCAAAATATGAAGTTCGTGGAGGTCCCCGACACCACAAACCATTTGTTCTAATGATGTTTACATGGACAACACATGGCAGCAATACAGGGAATTTTCTTTAGCCACATAATCATTTTTCTTTGGCCAAGCTTTCGTTGTTATGGTTAACGGGAAAGCCAACAGTCTGTTATTTACAAATCTAGGAGCAATTATTGTTCTATTTCAGTCTTCTCTAATCCCTGAGAAGATATGTCTTCAGCTAATTGATGTTTGACTTGTGTTTGGTTTGTGTTTGGTTCACCAGCTAGTAGCTAACTGTATCAGATGCAGTTCAGCCACTTAAACAGCCAACTTCAATACAGTTGTCCATCTCCCTCTTCTTCCGTCTCATCTTTGGGCTTTTTCCTTTTTTCTTTACAAACTAGCTCTCTGAAGACGTTTGTTTTCCACTAAGCTCAGCTAGCTTGATTTTTTAGGGTATACCGGTCCGTGACTGAAACAAGTACGTGTCAAGCGCGCCGAGAGGAACAGACGGATGTTGTTAAAAGAGAATCTGTTTTTCAAAATAAAACAACTTTTTGAGTATGATCGTCAATATAACGTAAGTAAAATAATGTATTTATTCTTTCTCTGCGGCCCTGGTACCAAACGACCCACGGACCCCCGGTGGTTGGGGACCACTGACCTACGTAACGGCCAGTAGTTGCTGTTAGCTAGTTAGCTCAGTTTGCCGTGCAGCTAGCAGTCCTGTTGGCTGACTCTGCCCAGACTGGAAGCTGAGAACCAGGGGGAGTGTTGGTGTTGTGACACTAGCTAGCACAGCGAATTTGAAGCAAACCCAGTGATGAAATGTGCTGGGAACTGGCACCGGAATAGGAACCACAACCAGAACCAGGAAGTTGGGCAATGGAACCAGCTCTGGTCGCTATAGGCGTCATGAGCACAGTATTACATCCACACTAAAACGCGAGCGCGTGGACTCGTCTACGAACACTGAGACTCGTCCACTCACTACTCCTCCTTTTCAGACGGACTTCAGTTGCAAACTGTTCTTACTTTAACGATTCCGACTTCTAGATTGATCAGTTTTATAGTAAAGTATATATAGTATAGTGCAGTAAGGGCAAGCTAGCTTCCAGGTTAGCCAGAAAAAATGCAGCATCTCTTTTGCCTTATAAAGTATAAAAAATTCATAGCAGTCAACTCAAATACATTCAGCAAACACGGAACAACACAGCCGTTTTATTTCAGTCGCGTTTCCGGACACCAGGTGCATCTTGGAGAAACTCCTGAGAATGCACTACAGTGTACACAGGGCAGATGTTAACTGTGCTGTTTTGACTTTGTATAGCGTATAGTCAATTTTAAGAGCGTAGCCACTTAGTTGTTAGAAATCACAGGAACGTTAATCTCTTCTTCTGGACAACTTTGTTAGTCCTAAACATGTTTTATCCGTTTTTGAAGCACCACCATGCCACCCACCCACATAGAGGACGAGTCGGCTCCGTCCAGCCGGCCCCGTGTCAGGCCTCCACCGCAGGCAGCTCCGTGTTTGGCGTCAGTAAACCCCTGCTGGGTTATGTAACACCTACAGGAGTAGGCCGGTGATTTATTGTACAGGTGTTGGGAGGCTCAGAACTGGTCATAAAACAACGCTAGGGGCATGTTCACCGACGAGCACGGTCAGGACGCACATGTGGACAGGTGGAGACACACGTTAGCCTCGGTTGATGGAAGTCTTTCATACCTGCACACACGTATTGATGACGATTACATCAAGGACAGGAGTTTGCTCTGGTTTATCTCTGCACTTTGTGTGTTCCAGCGCCAGGTGTTGTGCTGGTACAAAGGCGCGTGTGTGTATGTGTGTGTATGTGCGTCTAATGAAAGGCAGAAAGGATTTCTGAGGCATCTCATCTCTGTATTTCTTAAAGCCGATCATTTTAAGTCGTTTTCCATATTTTGTCTTTTTACGGTCTACAGAGGATTCTGGCTTTTTTTTTTTTTTTCCAACCAAGATGGGAGGAAAGATGTGTGCTGATGTTCAGTTTGAAGAAGTGCTTCCAAACGAAGTTTTCCATAATTCAGATGACTGTTAATCTCCTTAAGATGAACTCTCCATATGTCACATAGCAGGAACAGTTCATCCTAAAATCGGGAATACATATTTTTTCCCCTTACCTGTAGAGCTCTCTATCCATCTAGACTGTTTGGGTGTGAGTTGCCTGGTATTGGAGATATCGACTGTTGACACATAAACACATTAGAAAAACTCGACAGCAGAAGCAGTTTCATGTAGGAACTATAAACTACACCCACCAACTGTATCGCGGCACATAAGGAAGCGTGCATCTACTCATGGACGAGAGGCTAGCTAACTGAGCTAGCTAACTGAGCTAGCTAAAGCAACCGGTCGGTCGAGAAGGACGCAATTTAAGGTTTCAGTCGTATGCAGTCACAAGCACGAGCCTCTCATCCAAGAGAAGACGCAGGTTCTCCTCCTTTCAAAGATAGACTGTTAGTATTCACTGGAGGCTGGGGACACATAACTGACTTTGTTTATATTTGGCGGACCCTGCCACCTTTCTAGCTTCAAATAGTGTTCTGGGGTCCTTATTTTCCTCTGAGGAACAAATTGTTTAATCAGTTATGGAAAGAAAAAAAAAATATTTCTGCTGCATTAATATTGTGGATATCAGAATTGAATTTCTTCTCCAAAACAACACCGTGTGACATCAGCCTGCAATCAGGCCGAGTTATCAGTGAGGACATAATACAGCAATGATATAAATACATAACAGTGATTGAACACAAACATGAATGTACTGACATAGGCTTTGATATATGGAAGTCTGCTGTCACTGACACAAGTCAAGCAACACTTGAAGTTCGTCCAGAGCTCTGTAGAATAATCTATGGATGTGTTAAGATCTTGAAATAAATTCACAGACGACTGAAATTTAGTGATAATGGAGACGTATGATCTGTTCTGCTTTAGTCCCAAAGCCGAGGGCTAGGAGACAAAAGCCTGCAGCTTAGGCATGAAAAAGTTCAAATGGTGGGAACAGGGTGGAGGAGGGGATCCCTCGTGTCTCCAGGAAGACTCCAGTATTTTCCAGGGTTTTATTTAAGGTGACGGAAGCACCCTGATCTTTTCTGTGAGGGATGTAAAGGCCTTTGATCACATGCGAGATGCCTGTAGTGCTTTGAAAACGGTTTTGGAGAGTTTTAAAGGATATGAGTTTAGAGGCGGCTTTTTCTCCGGACATGGATCATCCGTCATTAGAAACATGAATATTCTGGTGCAGAGCCACATCGTGTCATGGATAATTTGACATATGTTGCTCTACTCAACATCAGATAGTTAGCAAGAGGAGAGCAAAGTGGAGACTATGAATTTTGCTGGAATTCTCAACCAGCATTATAGATCCAAAAATCCTTCATTGGGATATAAATAATCGTCTTTGGAGCACACTTTTTTTTTTTAACAGATAATTTAAAGGCACTTTGAGTTGTATAACATATCATAACACGAGGCTTCGGTGCAGTTGCACAAACACGCTCTGGCCTTGAATCGGTATTCTTCATCCTGGTATCCTCAAAGCTGGCATGAGAAATGGAAAGAATGTGTTTTGAAAATAAGAAGGGATTAGAAATGCGCAATATCGGAGAAGAGTAGAGACGCTGGGAAGAGCAGAAGTATTCGTCTGGTCTGGACCGAGTAGAGTCGAGGTGCTTAATGCTGTCAGCTCCCCTTCAGCCCGTGAATGATTCATGTCATTTTTTTCACTTTATTACACACTCCATGCCAGTTCTTCAGCTTGACCTCTTTTTTTTATCAGTCGTGCAGGTTTGGTTTAGTTGATATGAATCCGTCTTGCTTTTGAAAAGATTTCCAGTGGAAGTCTGAATTTGACAACTGAAAGGAGGGAAGTTGAGATTTTGTACGTTCTGACTTCAAAACATGCACTCTGTTTTGCATCTTTTCAGGTGACACATTGACTCATGTCATAAGTAAACACAGCTGCATCATTTTGAAATACATACAACCTGAAAATGGTCAGACTATACAGTATATATCATATTTGGGACACATCATTGTGTCTGTTGATTTCTTCTCTGTGTCGTTTTTAATTATTTTTACCATATTAGAATAAAAAAATTCACCAAAACATCACTAATAGTAGCAATTTTGGTAGTAAGTCAATGTTAGGGTTGGAGCTCTGAGAAGTTAATGTGCATAAAATACAAAAAAATAATGCAGATATTGATTCCCTCATTGTTAAATACAAACTGAAGCTTTACATTTACACATATAGGGCGTGAGTCTCTCTGCTTGCCATCACCAGCCGTCACCATGAACGGCTATGATAGCAGAACGTCCCCGAGTGTGTGATTTTGAGTATATGCCAGCATTCTGCTGGGAAAAGAGGTGGAACGTGTAACACAACAGTGAAGGCTTCTAGTGTGACTTTCAGGTACATTCATTCATTCATTCATTGTTTTTTCAACAATGCATTTCATGGCAATTACAATCATTTCCTGTTGGTGATTGATAATCCTCTGCTTGGATGGTAAGACGCTCACAGACTTCATTGTCTCCCCGGTTTGCAGACGTTTTTGGTTGCTGTTCTTCTTCTTGAGTTAGCTGGTTAGCTGCTGCTCGCTGTGAGGCTGATTTCTGGTCGCACTTTGCCGTTGTGAGCCAAGAACGAGAGAAACAGCCGGCCTGAGAGGAGGAGCTGCAACAACCAAAGAGGTCAGTGTGTTTACTCGGGCAACTATAGGGCATAATCCGATGCATTGGCACCACCGCTAAAAACGGGAGGACAAGCCAGAAATGCAATGCTACCAAGCAGATGTGGTGGCTGCAACGTGTGGTTACATTTCAGAAAAGAAGCAAGCGATTAGCAGATGAGGATAATAATAATACCGCAGCTTCATCACACTATTATTACAGTAAATCATCTGTAAATGTCTTAAATTGGCGCCAACAATTCCAAAAAACACATGACACATTGACAGCTTTCATACAGTATACATTTTAAAGAAAACAGCCATGGGAGAGCAGTTTGTGTTGCTATAAAAGCAACTCTCATTACTGCTCTGAATAGCTGAATGTGCCATGTTGAGTTACATCTGTACTTAGCAAAGGGCCTCAGGCAAAGTGTCTGTTTGTGATTATAGTGCAAAGGTTACCAAGATCATGTGAAACTTCAAACCTTTTGTGAGAATAACGTGGACGAACAAGATTGTCCTCTGGGTGACTGAAAAGTGCAGTTTGAAGTAATAAACGAATCGTCGGTGCCACTAAATTTAGGTTCGTGTTGGTTTCAAGCGTACTCATTACTTTCTTACCCGAGTAACCTCGAGGTGTCACAGTCCTTTTCTCACACGTAATCTGGAAAACATAACTTTGTGTAGTGGGAACGTTTACTTTGATCTACGGACCTGCGTATAAATCATTTCTGCTTGTTCAAAGAACTGTTGAAGAGAAAAGGTTACAGTCACTGTACTGGGGGGGAAAAAATATCATCGCTGAAGAAAACCAGATCTGACTTACAGTGTTTCATTAGTTGAAACCACAACTTTAAATATCCACTCACCAGAATAAGCCACAAAGTTGGAATCACTTAATAAGGAACATGGCTGATCCCAAGGATGATTTAGAAGACACATAACGTAACTGTGATATTGTGCCAGCTACTATCAAAAATATAAAAAAGTTCATTTACAGGCTAAACATGTGCTGGACCACTTTTCTGAATGCATGGAGACGAGCTAATATCGGTCTCAGTAATGAAAAAAAAGGCAAGCAAACACATGTCCGAGGAAATAAGCGTGAAAAGGATTACGTATTTGTAGTAAAAGCAGTTTGTAAGAGTAAGGGCCAGCGTTGAGGTTCAAAAATACCAAATGTCGACCTACTTGCATAAAACAAGTTGCAAATTCTATAATATAATGTTGATGGTCACTGATGCAGCATTCATTTGTTTCATATGAGGTTAAATTGACTTTAAGGATGCCGACTATTGATCCTTACATACTTGATTGAAAAAGAGATGATTGCTTTACCAATGACAAAGTATAAACACGCCATAAAGTCACTGATTGGTGACACAGTGGTTGTGATTTGACAATCGTAAGGTACACCCTAACGCACACCTCGCTTTGTTGCCCCTTTGTACTCCTAATGGAACCAACATTTCCAAGAATGAACATCATGCTCCATTAAAAAAGACTTGAAACTTGCAATTAAAGACTATGAACTCAATAAAAAAATGTTAGCTGAGGTAATAAATCAAGTGAGAAGTAGGGTCATTTTCTCATAAGCCTACACACAATCATATCTATACTTGAAACCGGATGGGGACGACTGAATATTTAAGGGCACTTCTGCATTGGTTTCGCCTCTCAGACCCAGTCACCCAGAACTCCCTCCACCATTCCAGAGCAATAATCGTTACGTTACTCTTCTCGCTCAGCACAGCTCTTTTAAGGTGCCTTTAAACCACAAATCCTCAATATCCACTCCTCACAGACTTCTGTGTTCAACATGGAAAACTAGAACTCAAGACTTTTGGTTTGCAAAGCATCAGCCAAGAATATGGAGATAATTATTGACTATTAACACAACTCTTGTCTTTTGTATCCTCCAACTCGAACAACCATCTGATTCCTGAATGCAGCCTTACTAGAAAACTAACGTTAGTAAGAAAGCTAAGACGACACCGGTCTCTACTCAGGGGTGCCGTTATAAAGACGACCGCTGCCAGAACAAAGCAACTTAAAGACCAGATGACTGGCCCCGCTATGATGTTTCACCTCCATGATTTTCTGGACGGTCTTTCCCTCGCTTTTTCGGGGTGCAGCTTGGAAGGGATCCTCCGCTCTGTGGGTTTTTTTTTTTTGAGATACTGGAATACTCAAGAGAGCAAGTGTGGTTTTCCTGCTTTGATGGCTGGTTTTCCTGCCAAGCCATGGAAATGTGCTGTAGCGTTGGGGTTGCTGTGATGTGATGCTGACTCCATTACAACGTGGCAGTGAGTCAAACTCCGGGAAACCCTGGGGGTCAAGGTGCCGGGGCCCTGTCAATCTGTAACAACAACAAGCCCGACGGCTGAGTAACACAACATATGATTCAAGAGATTAGTTTGTCTCTGCTGTTATTTCCCCCTGAGAGACGGCAGTGGAAACGCTGAGGAGAGTCTACAGATACTGGAACAAGTGAACAGCAATATGGAGCATGGATGCCGTCATTGGTTTCCACAGTTCCGTTTTCTTGTTTTTGCATTTTATAGTCTTATAGTCTAAATGAAATCAGGATTTAACCCACACATGTTGATGTAGTCCTTTACAGATTTGTAGTTACACCAATTTTGCCACAACAAAGAGGATCGTTAGCATTAACAGCGATACTTTAAATCCCACCAGCTGGTCACGCGGCTAAAAAACACACACTGTCAACAACCTGAACTTGAAGGATAGATTTTATGTGGCCTAATGAGCAGCTGTCCCCTTCAAAGTGGTTGATAATGTATTACAGTACCTTTTGGTTAAATGTGTGAGCTTGTCATGTGATAGATTGTAGTGTTACTCCAGTTTATGGTCTCGGTGTGAGCCGACCTGAGAGTGTTTTCATCCCCGCTGAGTGCACAGACTTCAGAGATCAGCTTTACGACAAACCACGAGCGATCTTCAATCTACTTATTGGACAGTGGACGTATAATATTTGCATGAGGGATTACGCTTCATGCTCATACAGAAAGCATCCAAAACAAGCCTGACCTCGTGACATGGTCCCAGAGTTGTTGTGGCGCACATTACTAGGCGTGTGCAGCCAGACGGCACTGCTTTATGAAGACAGCCAGCTGAGCGTCTTTAGCAACACACTGCAGGGTGCTGAGGTTTCATGAGTCCTCCCATCGGTCATAGACAAAACACTTCATCCTGAGACACCCAGCGCTTTGAACTATAGGAGTGAACTTTGGTCATCCCGTCTGTGCCGTCTTCCAGGAATCACGCACACATGGACGCACGCACAGGTTTTTTTACTTCAGGAATGACAACGAATAAAAATTTAAAAGCTACAGCTGCAGTTTTACAACATGGGAGGACAACGCAGGATCTGATTCCTCTTTGGTGTTCTTTTGTGATCTTCTGACTTTTCAACTAGTGACATCAGATGCATTTGTCGTTTTCAGTGATGTCGTGAGAAGCCTCGGATGAATCAATGTTGTTTCTCTCAGGATAAACTGTACAAACTTCAGGGGAAACCGGAACTGTTCTCTGTATTTAGGGCTACTTAGCTTATTTTCACAGGCTAACAAGGTAAAACTAAGATGCGGAACATAGCAGTTGTTACTTGCTAAACATTACCATGTTAGCATGGTTAGTTTACATTTACGGGACAGAAAAAGATTTTATCATGATAGCAATTTAAAAAAACACAATTATCAGGATAATCATAAATCGGCATCATCGTGAATATTCTCACTTGATTGTCTTTAAAAGGCAGAGTAGGCACTGACAGACAGTCACTGAGCAGGGAGATGACCACCATTTATTTATCCTTTATTTGTGCAGGAAGACGTGTCTCCTCTGTGATGCAACATTTCTGTTTCCTTTGGCAATTCGTTGCTGTTTTCAGACTGACTAAAAGCTCTGGCAGATGCTAACTTGGAAAAGAGCTTAATGATGTTCTGTTATATTAATAGGATTGATTTCTTGATAACAAAATAAGTTTTAACATCTGCAGTACCACTGTTCCGAAAAATGGCACATTGGACCAGATACCCATTTGTCCAACATCCTGTTAGTTTGAAAACAAATTCCAGTTGATCCGAAGACCAGATGTTCTTACCAAGTTCTCACCACACTGCAACAGTTTCACAACATTACCACAAATGTATTACCACTTCTATGATGATCACATTCACCCAACTATGACGATGAAGGTTGCCTGACTTTTGCTACAATGATCATTGCTGGCCGAAGCCTTTTGGGGGCAGTTTTGGAACGACGGGCCTTCGGAGCAGTGGGCTTTTGTTTTTTTGGGATAACAGGCTGTCAGACAAACGGGCCTTCACTTCAATGAGGCATTTTTCTGACTACTGGCGTTGTGGCATAACAGACTCTCAGAACAATGGGCAGTCCCAGCAGCAGTCAAGAGTTACATTCCCCCTCCTCGTTGTGAGCAGGACAGAGAACTACATGTACTTTTAGTTAAGTCATCCACCAATAAATCTACTGTAAATCACCATCTTCTATCATCGGGTGATTTTCTTGGCCTGACTGCAGCGTACAGTGAGTACAGTTTGTAGATTTACATGGTGTACTTTCCTACACTAGTTTTCTGTTCTGTCTTTTCCACAGTGTGATTAGTGCTGGGAATACAAGTCTTAACTAGCTTATGTTCAGTCTGTAATTTCAACTAAAACAACACCCATCAGTACAGACAGAACATTTGACGTACAGAGCCAGTAAACTTGAACATACACTTTGATGTGGTTTATTTTACTTGCTTATTAAATGTAGTTTTATTGATGTTTTCATCCAAAATTATCCAGATTGGAATCTATATACAATTTAATTATATATGTGATTCCTGTGCTTAGAAAAAAGTATGATCAAAATAAAATCAGTGAATGTGAAATGTAATTTCTATACATAACACCTTTACACCTTCTTACACCTTAATGATATAATAGCATCATTCTAACTAGACAGATGAGATTCACTACCTGCGAATGATTCAAATGATACACAAATTAGAGTTTTCTGTCCAACTCGGAATATGGAAATGTAGCATATGCCTAGTCCGCACGTACACAGGTATTTTTTGGAAATGGGGTTTTTAAAACAAAAAGCTATCTCTGTCAAGACAAGCTTTGTAGCTCTGTCTAGAAAAGTCTGTCATACCAGGTAAGATATCTTGCTAATACACAGGATTGCCAAGGAAGGTGAGGCTATCCAAACACTGGACACTAAATTCCCATCTGTCCAATTGGTCTGGTGGGATGAGCTGACGGTGGCACATGAGCAATAGAACTATAACCTTGAGGAAAAGGCTTTTTGACTTTTGAAACTTTTCAAGCTGTGCAGGGTCGAGATGAAGTCTGAACAAGAGAGAGGCCCATGTCAATTGGGCCCTGATAAGGCCCAATTAGGATGCAGACATTTCTAAAAAAATCTCTGTTTCTGCCCATTCAGACGTTAACACTGAAGACAGAGTTTCTCCACCAGTTTTCCAAGTGACCTCAAATGCTGTTTACCTGTGTATGAAAGTCCAGAACCCACAGAAAAAACAAAAACACTGTGCACGCCCATGAACGGAGCCATACAGCAGAATAAGATTTGTGTCTGCCCACGTATGGCTAGGCCTCGTTTGAACCTCGAGAGCTTACACAGTATGTTGGCTCACTGCACCAGAACAGTCTGACAACCTGTCTGTCTGCTGCACTTACGACCAGGTGCTTTTCATCAGTTTCCCTCAGACTGATATGTCCTTACATGGTGCGCTGCTGAGTCCAAAGATTATATTGCACCATTTCTTTTCGTCCAAAATAGCAAAAATAAAACACATTTTCATCACCCCCCTTTTGAATTTATGGGGAGCTGGCGCACTTTATAAAAACTTAATGGACAGGTCAGACCACATGTGCGACTGCAGCGTTATTCTCTCAGTGCCCTGCACATCGGGCAAGAAAGGGGGACAACCGATGAAGCTGTACACGAGTGGTGCCTTTGTAAGACTGGCATCAGTATTCATGGTTTACCATAAACAAATGCAAACTAATCTTTACTAAGACAAAACTACTAAACTTTAGATGATGAAGGTTTATAGGCTCAAGCTCCTTAAAAGCCCATCTGTCTAACAGGTTTCAGAGTGGCAGAGTAAACCACATAAACATCACAATCACTATTGTGGGAATGGTATAAAAGTGGTGATTAACCAAAGTTAGTAGAAAAACATTGATGCAAACGTTAAATTACAAAAACATTCAGATTATGTGGCTATAAAGTTTGGCTTTGAACTGTCCTGCTGGTGTCTAACAGCAAATCTCTGCTCACCTCAGTGAGGCAATAAAAGTTAGAGAGAAATATTTGGATTTGGTGATTGTGATCGTGACTCCATCACACTCTGCAGGAAACCTCTCGACTGCACACCAGAGATTACCGACGTGGCCAAAAGGACGACATCATCGGCAAACAGCACGGATGCAAAACAGATTTGAGCCGTGCGGCTCGATGCAGAAAAATACTCTCATACTAATCCCACTTTTTTCTGTGAGTCTTGCTCTACAAATGTTACAGGTCATATTCACAACTATTTTAATTTCACAAAATAGTCCATATTCACACGGCGGCCATCTTCACATCATATTCAGGGGGGAAGCTCATACATTGTACTTTAGTGTTCAGGGTGGAAATCCCAATAATTGTGTCGTTATCATGTCGAGGTAAACCAACATATTTGATAAACCATAAACTACTGTTATTCAACAGCTAACATTAGCATTTAACTTCTCTCTAGCTACTGTTTGAAAGTGTTAATTAGGTTAATTCAAAAATTTCAATGTACATCTTGGACACATTTATTTAAGCCTGGAAGTGAAACAGCGGGGGATGTAGTCAAACATTGATGTTAGCTAGGAAGTGGTTAAATGCTAACGTTAGCAACCGGACTGTACAATATGTTGTTTTTCCTTGAAATATGGCTGAATGTCCCTCCAGATTTTCATTATCTTTTCGGTTGCTGAGCAATCAGGAAGCGGTGAGAAAGAGCAATTTGTACCAATACGATTTTATTCCCTACATATGTTTATATCAGTGCTGGGATAGAATAACATTATCGCAGAATTCGAGCTTGACGTCGGGAGGAAAATGGACGCCATGTGGTCTAAATATGGTCTATCGTTGTAGATTTCTCATTTTGGCCTGATGATTACCACCTGTTTATCGAAGGTGCTCGTTTGTCAGATCTTATCATTCAAAAAACACTGCTTAATGCAAGACCTGATTGTACTGGATAAGGATATAGTATTCCGTCAGATTAGTAGAAAATGATCTTACTTTTGTTTTGCTCTATAACTATCAGCACTAACTCTTTCTTTTATAACCAACATTGGTAGCTTCATCTTGACCACTGAGGAGTTTATTGGGTTTTATTTTGGGAATTCATCAGGTACTGTACAGTAGGATTGGACAGTCTAGGACCACTAGTATCAATACTTTTATGTGACTTTGGTATTTAACCCGTATTGACTTTGATGACAGCATGCGCTCAACCTGTCATGGAGGGAAAGTCGATGTCGGCCAAGACTCCTTTTGTCTTCTTTGGTCTTCAAGTAGTTCTTGCAGAGCTTTTAGGTGTGTTTGGGCTCATTATCCAGCTGCAGTATGATGTCAAGTGAAATCATGGTAAGAGTAAAGTTTACTTTATGGGGCAGTGCGTGGAACTGTAGAAAACTTCAGTGTCAGTGGGATGAAATTCCAAGACCCTGCTGTATTTCCTTACAGAAACACATAGTGAGTGCTCTTTGTAATTCTTCTGTTCCTCTTCTTCTTCTGTTTCATTTCAAATATGTCACGTCAAAAGGTAGTTCAGCTCAGTGTCGTTTTAAAATGAAATTCAGTCCACTTTCCTTTTCACAAGTATCTAGGCAGGTGAATCGCTTTCTGGAGTAAGGTAAGAAGTCCTGTGTTTTGTTCTGTCTCATGTAATCCCCATGTAAAGCTCTGTCAACACCTGCGAGAGCGCTCACTTCCCTCCTGCGGCTAAGTGTGGCTCCTCGCTCCGCTTTTTTTCACAGGATGTGCAGAAGGAAAAGGATGTGGGTCAGGGCGCACCGCTGCAGGCATGTGTGTTTTCCATTGCCGAAGTTCATATCTGTCCTTGGATCAACTGTGGCTTAACAGGCACTGAAAGTAATTTATTTACCACACAATGGATGTGAAAGGAATTTGAAATTGTGTCATGAACTGGCCTACATGTTGTTGTGGAGTAATGGGAGTGCTGGTTTCCAAGTGTGCACGGCTGCATCGCAGTCGACTTGTTGGCTTTCACTCCTTCCTGGCTGTAAGTGATCAATTAGTGCCAGAGTTTGGCACCGGGTTTTTACACACTTGACTCGGTTGCCAAGGCAATTCAGGAAATGGCATGCAGGGTGGTGGCTGTGTTTGGAATAAAAACTGGCATCCATACTTGTGCATTGGGTTTGAGCTCTTTCTCTCTGACGTACACTCACGTGTTATTGTCGAATATGAGAGTACATGGTTTTTTTTTTAGCATCTGTCAGGCAATAAAGTATAAAAGAATCTTAGCCTGGTTACACTTTTTCACTGTAGTGAGACTCACTAACGACATGAAATATGTCTAAGTTAAAGAGATATTATGCTTATTTCAGGTTCACCCCTTTTTGTTTGGTGTATATAATAGGTTACATGCCTATCACGTCAAATTTTTCTGATACTGTCCATTGTTGCAGTGAAGTATTTACCTTAAGGAAGAGTGGGCTAAATCATAGTGTTTCTGTCTGAAATATTTCATTAAGTCCATTCCTCATTAAGACTCCTTCCATAAAGCCCAGTCTGCTCTGATTGGTCAGCTCACACAGGCCTGAGCAGTTCCAGTTAGCTGCACTTGTATCATGAATATCGCCACAAGAACCCCCCTTAAATCACTTAACCTCACCACCACACAAGTTAGAGAGGGAGTGTGATCTGTATTAGTCACAACGTCATTGTCCAGTGGGCCGCTAATATTACAAATTTGTTCTACGGTCTAAGTTGGGTGCTAATAAACTTGCCAAGAAAATAAATTCCTGCTGTTTGACCATGTATCTCTCACACACACAGCCATTTTAAGGGCACATATTTAAAGTCAATGTACACACAGCAGCAACACATACACTCCATGAAACAACAAAGCTAAGGCTAGCTTACATAGCGCTGCAGTGTTAACATACAAATAGCAATATGAAAAAAATGACATGAAGTCGGCAACATCCAACCTCATACTCTTTTTATGTAGTTGGCTTCAAATGAGACTTCATGTTTAGTGTCTCTCAAATAATTAGTTTGACGTAGCCCGAGACAAAAAACATGCTGACGCCCAATTCAACAGCAAACTTACAAAGTAAACAGTAAAACAACGTAGACATGACAAAACTTACGGCTTTCAAATTGAAAGTCAGATCGTGGACAGCCGGTATCCATTCATCCTCGAGCAGTACTGTTACTGGCTCTTGCTAATAATGATAATTACAACTAATGATGCCCGCATTACAAAAACAAAACCCAACTTTTAATAAAGCCAATTTTTGCTTTTGAAGTTCTTCTTGAGATTGTTTTTATGGCTGATGATGACAGCCATAGTTTAAAAATGAATCAGCTTGTTGCATATCTATCCATAACAAACCCAAAAAGTAGTGATGTAAGCAGCCCCACCACTTTTGCATTTTCATACATGCTCCACAGTGATTAATAGTATGCATATTGTTCCAAATCACAGTGTGTGCCTACCCAGCGTGCCTGTAAAAAAGTTCTGTAAACGTTTCTTTTCATCACTGAATGGCAGGATTAACAGCATCAGTAGTCAGCAGTGAGTCAGCAGAGAAGTGAGCCAGTCGCAGTAAAATTCCACATCAGGTCACCTACAGAGCATCACCTGAGGGCCTTCCTGTCATAGGTAGTAAACTGACTCGGACATGTGCGGGGTTTGCCCTTTATAGAGCAGGAAGTGCTGCAACAGGCCGAGGGGTCAGTCGTCCCGCCGCATACTTCGACTTAAATCACACAACACACGCTGGACCACGTTACCCTGTGATGCTTGAGATGGAACATCTGCAGCCTCTTGAACGCTCGACAACAACAAATGAAGCTTTAGTTTAAAGAAGCATCAGCCAGCATCTCTCGTTTCCAAAGTCCTGAAGTGACCTGTTGGCTTCACAATATGTCAAGAAGAAAAAACGTCCCCATGAAAAGAACATGCTCACGTGCCAGCAGGGACAGACACGCTAACTCGTGCTCTTTCTGTTTTGTATCCAAGTCCAAGCTTGAATGTGCTGTAAATAACCACATTCTGGCATTTGGCCCTGGCCACTGGCTCATCCAGTACAAAGTGGTTGTGACAGCCTCTTTGATTTACAGGCATTATCCCAAATCCTATTATGTCAAATGAAAGCTGTTTTAATTTTAGGATTCACTTCTGCTTTATAAAAGCAGAACATACAAAAGTCCTGTACAAAATTCCTGGAAAGTATCTTCAGATACTGCTAGTATTATTAATGTTGGGGGAAAGTTCAGGTTGTAGGTGGGGCAAGGTTTCACTTCTGTAACTGAAGCTGTGTGTTCAGTCCATCTGGGAAAACTTATAAAAATGAATCTTAGGTAAAAAACTGTGACGGAGGTTTAACGGTTGTAGACTGGCTTCTCTGATTTTTAATCGCGAATGTGTGTCGGTTAGAACACAGTCTATAATGTTCCCCCAAGACTTAAATGAAGAAGCAAGCAGGAACAGTCGATCCCTTTTATGCCACTTTAATCCAGTGTAAACAGTGTACACTTACAGAGGTGGTATGAGTGTGGTTCTAGAATAAGCCAAAAACAATAACAGTCATCAATTAACAGCTCACAAATGCTTGACCATAGCACACACCCCAAATTATAATCTAATTATCATTAGCATGAAAAATATGACACATCATATACAGAAGTAATATACATGATATTATATCACATATATATGTAACTGACAACAAAGAAAATAGCCAGTGGCGTTAATATAACATAAATGACCATTTAAACCATCAGCGGTGATAGCTAACACTGCTAGAAATACACTCTTAATTACCAGAAATAATCTCAATTAGCAGACTTATAAACAGACAAAATATAACAATAATGAAAAATGCATCCAGTAAATAAACAATGTAACTTACGTTTCTCTGGACGCACACTGAACCACAAATGGCGGATCAACTGAAACAAAGTGTCAAAGTCAACTTCATCCACCTGCTAAACACACTTCTCACCGTCTTCAGTCTCTTCTTCTCTCTCTCTCTCCCAGTCAGCAGCACTAAGCCTGATTGAGCGCGTCAGCGCCCCTAGTGGCTGAATCCACTCAAATCACCTGCTCTGTCATACAATCTTTAGAACAGCCGCCCCCAAATTTGCTCCCGCAAATTTGTAGTATTTAGGCCATCACTGTCAATTTTCTTCTGGTACAGCAGGGAGTCTGATAAGACGGCTTACAGGTCGGACATAGGTGCGGTCCCGTACTGTGACCTCCGCTGTGCGAATCAGTCCATCGGCTCCAGGGAACACCTTCTTGATCTTTCCAATAGGCCATGATGCTCGTGGCAGTTGAGGATCGACGATCATCACGATGGTATCCAGCTGAAGAGGGGAGGTGTCCGACTGCCACTTGGATCGGGTTTGCAGTGTGGGCAGGTAGTGGCGCAGGAACCGCACCCAGAAGCGATCGGACAGCACTTGACAGGCCCTCCACTGGCGACGGCTGAGCAGCTCTGAGTCATGATACACTGCCTGAGGTAGCGAAGGGTCTGGCCGCCCCATCAGCAACAGATTGGGGGTGACCGGGTCCGGGTCTGCCACGTCGGATGATACATAGCCGAGGGGCTTGGAATTGAGGATACCCTCAATCTCAATCAGGACAGTGGTCAGAACTTCACCACTGACAACCTGTGACCCCAGGGTAGCAGTCAGAGCAGCCTTGATCGACCTGATTTCCCGCTCCCAGGAGCCTCCAAAATGGGGGGCACTAGGCGGGTTGAAACAAAACTTTATCTGGTACTCTGCCAGCTGGGCTTGGAGAGAAGGATGAAGGGTTTGAAAGGCTTCTTGTAATTCCCTATCTCCACCTCTAAAATTGGTGCCCTGGTCCGAGAGCAACTCTGCTGGTTTCCCACGACGGGATATGAACCTCCTTAAGGCCATCAGGAAGGAGTCCGTGTTGATGCTGGACAGCACTTCAATATGGACTGCTCGCGTCGTGAGGCATTTGAAGAGCAAGCCCCAGCGTTTCTCGTTCCGTCGGCCGATTTTTA
This sequence comes from Sparus aurata, assembly GCF_900880675.1. Classification (NCBI taxonomy): domain Eukaryota; kingdom Metazoa; phylum Chordata; class Actinopteri; order Spariformes; family Sparidae; genus Sparus; species Sparus aurata. The sequence continues at coordinate 9,182,157 of NC_044199.1, forward strand.
CCTGCATTGGACCAAAACAATCAATCCCCGTAGAGTAGAAGGCTGGTTGATGTAACCTGAGCCGTGCAGGGGGCAAGTCTGCCATCTTAGGGTTGACAGGTTGGGCTCTCCACCTCTGACACTCCGAGCATGAGCGCTGCTCTCTTCTTATGGCCTCCCGGCCACGAAGGATCCAGAACTTCCTCCTCAGCTCTGCAAAGAGTCGCTCTGCACCAGGGTGTTTCAGGTCTTGGTCAACCTGTCGGATGAGCAGCTTGGTCACAGCATGTCTTGGGTCGAGGACTATAGGGTGGATCACATCGTCCTCCAGATCCTGGCAACGCCGCAGCCGACCTCCTACTCGTATCAGTTGGAATGATGCATCATATTCTGGAGCCAGCGTGATTAAGCAGCTGGAGGAAGGGACTTGTTTTCCAGCTGCCAGACACTGAACTTCTTCTGAGAAGCTATCTCTTTGTGCGGACCGCAGGATGCTGAGTTCCGCTTCCTTGAATTCCTCTGCTGTAGGAGTCCCTTTAGCATCAGCAGCCGCCCCATGAAGGTACCCCCAGTCGCCTTCACCAGGTCACTGAAGGTGCTAAACTGCTGAGCATCAGGTAAGGAATGGTGGGTGCCATTTACCGTGCTAACCAGGCAGGTGGTGGGCTTCGCAGCTCCTCAGTGATGTACTGGCCACTTGTTGGGTGGTAGCTGCAGGAACAGGGGTCCATGGATCCAACGATTTTCACCTGAGAGATCCTGCAGGGATTTTCCCCGGGTGAGGTCATCTGCTGGGTTCTCTGACGTCTCCACATAGCGCCAGGCCTGGCTATCAGTCAGCTCTTGAATTTCTGCAATACGGGTTCCTGCAAACACCTTAAAGCGACAAGAGTCCGATTGGATCCAGGCAAGAACAGTTGTGGAGTCTGTCCACATAACCACTCTCGATATCGCCACTGTGAGCTCTCGAGTAAGCACGTCTGCAAGCTGTGCGCCCGTGAGCGCAGCACACAGCTCCAACCGGCATGGAGAGCTGACGCTTAGGGGCCACTCTGGACCGGGCTGTCAGGAATGCTACCTCCACATTACCCTCTGTGTCTTCTGTGCGGAGATATCCCACACTACCATACGCACGTTGAGACGCATCACAGAAGATGTGGACCTCCCGCTTACTGGCTGCATTGTCCATGGCTGGACTCACGTAGCAGCGAGGCAGTCTGATGTTGTCCAGATATTGTAGTTCGTTTTCCCAGTCTTGCCACGCCGTGAGCAATTCACCGGGTAGCAGAGGATCGTCCCACTCCCGCTTTTTGTCCCATAACTGCTGAACAAGCACTTTGGCCCTTGTAGTATAGGGCATGAGAAATCCTATGGGGTCATATTGGCTGGCCAATACCTTATAGATGTTCCTCATGGTGGGCGGGAGGCGCTCCATCGGCCGTGACTTATACTGCAGCGTATCCGAGTGGCATAACCAACGCAGCCCCAGGGCAGGTTCTTGTGGGTCCATGTTTGTGTGATTTAGCAACTGTTCACTACTCTCTGACCTGATCTCCTTGGGCAGGTGGCCAATAACATTTGGCATGTTGCTGGCCCACTGTCGCAGTTCGAAGCCACCCTCCATTAACAGCCCCCTCAGCTTGTCTGTGACATCTTTGGCCATGTCTGGAGTTGGGAAGCTCTGTAGCCAGTTGTCCACATAGAAGTGGTTCTCGATAGACTCACGAACTGTATCCCCTGTGTGGGTGTGATCGTGTACATGCCTCTGTAATGCGTATATGGCACAGCATGGGGAACAAGTAGTCCCGAAGGGAAGGACCTGCCACTCATATACACTAGGTTGGGAGTCTCTCTGTAGATCACGCCAGAGGAAGCGCAACAGAGGGCGATCTTCAGGCAGCAACCTCACCTGGTGGAACATTCCCTTTATGTCACTGCTGACAGCAAATTGAATGTTCCCTAACCGCAGTAGGACACCCAGGAGAGATGCACCCAGGTTTGGGCCTGGCAGCAGCAGCTCGTTGAGGT